>NC_054552.1:33190596-33363096 GCF_017654505.1 Polyodon spathula | reverse complement strand
AATGTTCTAGGGGGGAACCAACCAATCGGAATTCATCAGAGTGGTCACCACAAGAGTTGTGATTCAGCTTTAATGTTAGCTTTCTGTGGCAGACGGCTTTGATTTTAAAATGAATAAAAACTCGACACAAGCTAGGTTTGGAAGAAGGTGGTCAAAGGGCTCTCATGAGAGGTCCTGCCCTTTATACTAGCACTGAGCCAGCTGCAGACCGATGATCCATTTGTAACACAATTACCTCCTCCCAGGGGGGGTGCTTAATTAGCCCTGCCTAGAGGTAAATGAGCAACTGTTTATTTTCACTAGGCTGACCCTATTTGCATTATTTAACAGGTCAAACACACTGCATGAATGGATTAAAAGGCTGGGTCGGAAAATGAACAGGTCATTATGTCAAAAATATTTAAATGAGGAGCAGAATGAAGAGTAATGAAGTGGACTCTGGTCCCTAAAGTGCGCTATAAATTTGATTCCTATGCCTCATGCAATCATATTTCAGATAGACTGGCTTCTGAATACAAGGATACACTATAACATATTGCTGGGTTAAACTACTCAGCTTCATGAAAAAACTCGCTACAGCGTTCACATTTTCAAACGCTTTAAAGTAGAAACCACACAGAAGATAATAACATTTGAAAAATGGACATATCAGAGTGATAATCTATTACACAAACCTTATTATTCAAATGTTGGAATAGTAACATTGGCCGATCATCCATAGTTTGTTTCATCAACTCCTGTTTTATCTGAAAAGACGTACAAGTTTACAAATGCTTTTTAGACAGTGAAGAAGAAGAAGAAGAGCGTGATTCTCACAAAAGCCAGCTCCATTAATACTTCATTGTATAGCACTGCACTGCATGCTTTCAACAGCTTTCTTTATCAAGGGAACAGCTTTTTATGTATCCTCTGTACATTTCCAAATCCTCCTTCTCAATACTATGCCATGGAATGACATGTCTCAAGGACCCTGGATTACCAGCAAGCAGAGAGTCAAATATCCTGGGAAATCAGCACTGCTCTCAGATCCGCGGGCCACCAGATACATTGCATCTGAAACACTGAAAATACATTGCATCTGAAACACTGAAAATACATTGCATCTGAAAAGCTGAAACACTGCTGACAAAACAAGTCACTCGTAGAACAACAACTCATGCAATGTTATGTCTGAAACCATACCATAACCTAAAACAGTTTGTAATTTCATACAGCAGTTTAAAAACAGTGCAGTAGTGTAAAAGGGGATCTTGCAGAAAGTCCCATTCTGTGTAGTCATTGCCATCAAGATTGCTTTTATCTGTTCTGAAAATGTACTTTAAATAAAGGGGAAAACAAAGAAATACTTAATGTGTTTATTTTCAATCCAGAGTAAGACATCAGTTGTCATTTCATACTTTAATAGATGCAAGATTAGACATTGCTTTTAGCTGTTTTAATTGCAATCTGGCCTCATTTGTGTGTTTAAAAAAATATACATATTTTCATCTGAAGCAGAATCAATAATCTAATGTAATTCAGGGCAAAGTGAACTTTCCACATATTTCCTAGAAAAATCAAAGCACCCCTTGAAGAAACAGTTTTTCTAATTGTCCTCATCTCCCCTGGGAGTGTGCACAGTGCAGTCACAGTGGATGTAACAGTTTGATTACGCATCACGGTCTGACGATCCAGGAATCCAGCAGTCTGCCTGGTGCCAGAGCTCCACATTATGTTTATGTGTCAGTAGACTATATAGATGACATAGCAGATGAACGCACTGACCTAAATAAGCCGGCGTGTTACCTTCAGGGCCTGGTTTCACAACATCCAAGAGCAGACCAAATATGGTGCTTGGAAAACAGGCTATAATGCCGACAGCCGGTTTCCTAATAGAAACAAATTGACACCCTGCAACTGTACCTATTGTGCAGCTGTCATCCGTGAGGGAGGAGAGGAAGGCACGCCAAGAACTGGAACATCTGAAGAGCATCCTCGAGGTTTCTAACAGCAAGACTGATGCTAGTAAACACTAGCAGCATGAGCTTGCTCCCAATTTACACTTTGTTAGCCAATTAAGCATAACTGTTGTATTTATTTATTTATAGTCTTGACTGTGTAGAGTTGTGTCACAAGTGTTGCCATGGGTTCTCAGGAGTTACTATACCATCCTCTCTCTATCTCTCTCTCTCTCTCTCTCTCTCTCTCTCTCTCTCTCTCTCTCTCTCTCTCTCTCTCTCTCTCTCTCTCTCTCTCTCTCTCTCTCTCTCTCTCTCTCTCTCTCCATCTCCCTCTCTCTCTCTCTCATTCCTTGTTTCATTTTTAGTTTGACACATTTTCCAATCTCACACTTTTACACTTCCGTGCTAATCATTAAAATGCCCCTGCTGTTTGAACACGTGTCCTTACTTAACACGTTGTTAAACGTGCAGGAAAAAGGAAACCTGCACATTGAAAGGGCTGCCCCAGAAGTGTCCAAGCAGCTAAAGTCAGCAGTACACTGGATCATCTCCAAAAGGGTTAAAGGTATTACTATATATCATCTGCAACCCCTATCATTCAACTCTTACCTGTTTAATATGATATACTGTGGGATTTCTCTATCACTAGCTAGCTCTGCTTAGATTAGAGATTGCACTTATTTACACACACACACACACACACACACACACACACACACACACACACACACACACACACACATATATATATATATATATATATATATATATATATATATATATATATATATATATATATCATCACTGGGAGCAGCAGGCTGTGCATTCTTTGGGATCTCGTAAGCATGTGGTTGTATAAATATTTATGTATTCGCTTTGTGTTATTTAGCATTGGTTTAGTAGTTTATGTAGAGGACCATTGCTTTATGTTTAGTAAAAGGTCATGGTATTTAAATTGTGTTTTTCTTTTGTGTCTCTCTAGGTTCTGGATCGCATCCAATTGTAAAGTTACAACAGTGCTGCTCTGCTGTTGTGTATGGCAGTGACTCACCTTCATCATATTAATATTAGCCCTTAGTCTTCAGCCCTGCCCAGTGCATATGTGTTAACCTGTTTAACTACATCCTCTGTGTTCACTTCCTTGGGATCAGATTGAAATTACACTGCACAGTTCAATGCCATGTGTGATGGTGCAGTGCTATAATTCCTCATTCAGAATCCATTTCTACTGTCTGCCTCAGTTTTGTATTTTCTAATTTCAGAGGCATGTATCCTTTTTTTTACAGCTACCAATACTAGCATGCAGTGCATTTGTTATTACAGTATATACATTGAGACACTGAAAATGAATTTACTGTGCAGTGAGCAAGCAGATGTATACACTGCCATTGCCATTAGAACTAACATGGTGCAACCCTTAAGAGTTCAGAGACATTTTCAGTGAAAAAGCCACTACGCTGTATCTGACTCTGTAAACCCTGTAAATCAATACTAATCTGGTAATGAATTTAAAGACAACAGTAGAGCCCACTGTAATGCATTTCCAAATTTAATTTACTATGCGCCAATGACTGTAATCTTACCATCTTATGTTTAAAACGATTTTTATTTTTACTCATAAGAATCACTGCATTTGAAAATACCCGCATTAGAAGCTTTAAATTGAGAGCTTGAGGAACAACACTCAGAACTGTTGCAGCCCAGAGTGCGCTGTTCCTAAGATAACTATCACGCTCATGTGTGTGTGCCAGTATCACATCTAAAACAATGGGCTGCTGTGCTTTCTCATAGGAAAAGAAAATACACCTAATCTGATCCACACATTTCTATAGTTTTCATGATAAATTAGAAAGATTGGAATGCGTACACAATGAAATTGTATTTTACGAAGAAGTAGTTTAGACAATAGATAATATTTTACACTCTTGCCAATTTTATTTTAAGAAAAGATAATATTCTGAGCAGTAATTTTGTAATGAGCGCAGGTGCTGGAGGAGATATTTTCATGGTTATTGTGCTTAAAATGTTATTAAACAAATCCCCCTGTTGCTTTTGAAATATATTTGTATACATATGCACCAAACCCAGAAAAAGAAACACAGCAATGTTTAACACTTTTGAAATGATGAACCTACACCGTCATTGTTTGAAAAAAATAAACACACCCACATACTGAAGAAAAAAAAAACAAATAGATTTAAATTGAGAGTAGATATAACAAGATACTCAAATGAATCAATAAAATAATAATTATAATTATTATAATATTAATAATAATAATTGAAACAACAAAAAAGACAATATTCTGTACTATAAGTTCCTTTAATGAAATCATTATATTTTATATCTTTTGGGCAGACAAGATCCGAATGTATTAATTCTGGAAAAGAAAATTCACCTCCTTACACCACAGCGAGCCCACTAACATCCTCATCAATTTAGAAACCAGTTCTGGAATCCCACTTTCTCACCATGGTTACCGGCACCCTATTACAGGCAGAGCAAGAGCAGCAGAAGCAGTAGTAACGGCAACCACGGCAACAGAAAGCAATCTATTGCCATTGTACCCACCATCCAAGCGACAAAAAACCCGGCCTCACAGACACACGGCACCCAGTGCTGTGCAAACACCCCCCCCCCCCTCATTATTATGCCATTTGTAACAATTCAAACTTAATTTTCTTCTTGCATAAAAATTAACAAAATGTGGTTAGAAGAATAAAATCAGTCTTACCAGGGGTTTTCTTTTCTCTCTGGCACTGAGGAGCAGAAATGAGCTGCAGCAGCAAACAGCACTTGCACAGAAATTCCCTAAGGGTGTCTATGCTATAGCTGATACACACATGCAGCAGGCAACCACCAAGCAGAAAAAAAAAAATGCGACGGCGCAAGGATTGCTTCCAGGCAATGCACATTACATCATTGAGCTCTCCTGTGAACTCGATGGAGAGTGGTGGGCTGTGCAGGGGAGGGGGGTCTCCACAGAGAAGCCTACGATTGCACGCTTTGTTATAGGTGGGTTGTCCCAACAGAGCAGTGCTGTAACAGAGAGTAATGGAATCCAGCCTCGGCGCAGCAAAGTTCTGCTTTTCAAAAAGAATCCTGCCGAGCTGGCAGTATATCATTGATCTGCACCCTTTACTTCACAGAGAATTAAGACCATGTGCAGCTTGCAGTTCATTATCAGCAGGGTATTAAAAGGGTTTACTAGAACGTCTGCTTGTAATTCACCGTCAGTTTTAATCATTTACATAAACACCAATATGTCTACGGCTGTTTCTCTTTGCTTCATCGGTGCTGTTATACATGATGCTGTATTGAGGTTTCAAAAGATAATGAAAACAGGAATGAACTCAACAACCTTGTGACCTGATCAATGTGAAGACCAGTTCAGCATGAAGAACGTTGGAGTCTCTTCTGTTCATCTAAACGTGGCATATTTAAATACTCACAGGCACCGTTACAGATGTTGCTTTACCATTCAGATCAATTGAACAGACCCCACACTCGGTTAGTCCTTGCTCTGAAGATTTACAATGCTATTATGTAGAGGTACAATACTCTTAATGTGTACATCTTTTTGCATGATATATTCAAGTGTATTAGAAAATGATTAGGGGCTTAGGGTTATGGTTATATCATACAAAAGGATTTACACATTAAGTACATTGTAACTATGCATAATAACATTGTAATTATGTGTAAGTACACATGTATTGTATTATAACTACTATGCAAAGATAGCTGTAATTAAAGACAAAATGTAAAGCATTACAGGCTTTTGTATATTCTTCTATACTCAACAAACACTGTTATCTGACATCTTAAATGTCAGCTAGCCCATCAACAGTTACAACAGTTACACATTTGGGTGGGGGGCGGTGTGGGGTGCGCTTGTGTTGTTGGGGGCTTTTTTTGTCTGTGTTGTGTGTTGGAGGGGGGGTGTCCGTTGTGGTGAGGGATTGTGGTGTCTGGTGAGTGGGTTGTGTGGTTTTTTGTTTCTGTGTGGCTGGTTTTTCTGTTGTGTTTCGCTTTCTTTGTATATTCATTAATTTGTGTTTCACGTTGTTTTTTTTTGTTGTCTGGTGATCTTTTTCGTTCAATTTTGTGTCTTTTTGTTTTGTTGGGGTTTGTAACCTTATTTTCATTTTCGGTGGGGTATGTTTTTTTTGTTCCTTTTGTGCTTTTATCTTTTTTTTGTTGATGTTCTGATTCGGCTTTTTTTCTTTTGTTTATAGTGGTGCTTGTCGGTTCCACTTTGTAGAGTTTCTTTGTGTTTTTGCTGTTTTTTTTCTTATTTGGTCTTTGTTGTTTTGTTGCTTTGTTTTTTGGTGTTCTTTTGTTTACTTATTCTTCTAAGGGGGTCTTTTTTTCCCCCCCCCCCCCCCCCCCCACCCCACCACCCACCACCCCCACGCTTCATGCTCTTCCCACAAAGTGGTCTATAATAGACGAGCAGGGGAGCAGAGGTGGTTGATCAATCTAAAGCTCCCTGTTATTAGATTTAAATTTCAGGGAGCCCGACAGTATTAAACTGTATCCAGCTCTATCTGTGTGATTTTGATCTGGACACACCCCTAAGGATTTGGTTTGAATCAATAAAGCGCTGGCACTTTTTACACAAACAAGACTTGCCCCTCGCAGTTTATTATTCTTCTTACACAGGTTTCGTGTAGAGTAGATATCTTCTTGGCTGATAACTGAGCCACCTGCACTATCTGCCTCAAGACTAGTACATAGGGCTTGATCTGAAGCCAGAATCGTTGTTATTTCAGCAGCAAGACATGCTTGCTTGACTGGTTGATCGTTAAACTGTAAGGTGAAAACAGCCTGGGCAGGTTTATAAACTCACTTATTGAGATGATTTATCATAACCCCTAAATATGGTTTACAAGATTGTAATAACTACTGACTAAAAATAACCCATGAAGTCTGCCCTGAGCACTGCTGCACTTTATTTCTATTGGTTTATTTATTCGGTTGTATTTTGACACACGGTCACTATGTCAGAGATCACAGAACTTTGTTTCAGTAGATTGTGAGCAGAACTTAAAAATGACCATGCGACACGTCTGATTTAATGGAAAGTCACATTAAAGATAGCTTGGAGATGTTGATTTGACTCATAGTATGGCAATTAGTTATGGCAAACAGATTTTAAAGGTGGAAAAAATGTCATTGCTATAACGTAATTCCATTGTAACATCATGGTAATTGCATTGTAACATCATGGTAATTGCATTGTAACATCATGGTAATTACATTGTAACATCATGATAATTGCACCCCTAAATTTATAGGTAAATTGAAACCGTGTTTTTTGACAAAATGAAAAGCATCGCCAGTTGTTGTTGGTGTATTTAGTGATGACACTGTAATTATAGATGCAATTGTGTATCTACACTTAAATTACTATGTAACGAAACATGGAATTACTGTGTAATTACATTGTAGTTAAGAGATTACATACTTCAGAGATTACATACTTCAGCTATTATATACTTCAGAGATTACATACTTCAGAGATTACATACTTCAGCTATTATATACTTCAGAGATTACATACTTCAGAGATTACATACTTCAGCTATTATATACTTCAGAGATTACATACTTCAGAGATTACATACTTCAGCTATTATATACTTCAGAGATTACATACTTCAGAGATTACATACTTCAGCTATTATATACTTCAGAGATTACATACTTCAGAGATTACATTCTTCATACTGCAGGCTATGGTACAACATAGTGAACTGACACCTACGAGTTCAACTTCAATGAAAACCTCAAGACGATTGCTTGACACTCCAGCTTTGAAAAGCCTGGAACAAAAGCATGGGTTACAATCACACCATAAGCTGAGGCTGCTGTGCTAGTAATAATGCAGTCAGTGACTGTGCAGTATTCTCCAGCGCCAGCCTTCATGAACACCCTGGGCTGCTCAGTGCTCTTCCATTATTATTATTATGTTCACAGTCTCAATGCCAATGAAAGGCTGGCTGAGCCAGGGCTGTGGAATTAAGTGACAATTATCAGCGACGGCTATCGCTGTGGCTTTGCACTGTGGAGCCTTGATCAAAAGAAACTAGGCTGAGAACAAGATAACTCGTTTCATGTGGGTCTCAGAATGGCTGTGCTTGTACCTGGTGAACAGACCTCACAGCATTCGTAGTCATTGACAAACCCCTCAGACACTCCTGCCTAAAGGGCTTCTGTTGTTTGAGGTGCCCAAGCTTCTTCCAGTAATGATGAGTGATAGGCTGGCTGACCAGGGCCATAACTGTAGACCTGCATTTACACACTTGAGTGGTATTTTAAGGCTGTTTTATGCACACTTTAATCCAATCGTTGTGCTTAGTTATATGCATAATGTAGTCTAATTATATAGACCAGGTTCTTAGCACAGCAATGTCCACAATGTCTCTTTAAAATAGGTATAGGAACGTTTTATTTTTTTTCTGCCTTTACTTCTGAGCTGACAGGGTAACGTTTTCTCATGTGTATTTCAATAGAGATCCCTGTCCTTCCTAACTCCTCTCAACTGTTGCAGCAAAGCCTGACAGGGCTTTTTATATCTTTAGATTACTGTACGTTTGAGCAAGGAAAATAAAATATTTAGCCCTTGTCGAGTAAGTCTGATGAAAGACTGCATCCTGGCATCAAAGTGCTTCAAAGTTTGAGAAGAAAAAAACATTTGCTTTAAATGATTTCCTACACTTCATAGCAGGCAGTTATTTTTAGTAGAGAAATGGAAATGTGTATTCACACAGCAGAGTGTAATTTAACAGTTACTTTGCCACTTACAGAATTGAAACCGCGGGGGGGGAAACCCAATCTGGGTACCTCTTTTAATGAGTGATTCTGGTGTTCTCCGAACATCCATCATAGGTTACCATAACCTACTGAACATTCAATCAGATCATTTTTAAACCTGATCTTCTTGTGTCAGGTGTCTTATTTTATGAGTAAATATTTTATGGAACATCAGATTATGTACATTGATGTCATCACTGGTTAAAGAATTTGACTGAATATTGCAATCATTAAGTCACAACAATCTACTTTCGTTCTTCTGGAATAGGGGCATGGTGGGCAAAACTGTGAGGAATGTAGAGGGCAGACACCAAGGATTGGTATTTCTATCTCAAACTGACCATGCCTGCAGGACAGTGTGGCCTCTTAGCAATAGATCCTCACGCTCTGGTATTTCCACTGTTTTCTGATGATATTTTCTCAACAGCATAATGTGGGTTAGGGGTCACTCAGATATTCTAATGCCATGCTGGCGATTGGGGAGGGGAAACTACTGCTGACATGATAGAGGGATATTCATGACTGTTTTCATTGAAATAGTCTGTGTCCTCCCAGAGAGGAGAAATCTGTTGGTTTATTCCATTCAGAGTTCTGCACTTACACCTGTGTGTGTCGGTTCTATTCTTCTAGTCTACCTACTTTACCATTTAAATCCAGGTCCGTCATTTGATCATTTTAGTGGCTCAGATTTTATTCAGACTTTTCTCAACCCTGTGAACAAAGCTGCAATTAAACAGCAGAAATATTTCCTCCAGCACAACCCTTACAAAAGTTTACCAGAGCAAAAAAGCCATTACAAAGTGTAAGAAAACACAGTGAAAGCATGGTAAAACACAGGAAAGCATTGTAAAGGCCAGAGAGTGACAATAGCACATATTTAAAAAACTCCGGTACACTACCTGTATGGTAAACTATGGTAATGCATAGTATATCCATAGGGAAAGCACAGGAAAACTGCTCAATTACCATGCAAATGTACCATAAACTTTTATGAAGGATTCCTTTGCATCTGGCTTTGTCTGCCTGACAAATGACCATGGTGATATTTTGATTTCCTGCAAGCTTAATGAAGGTCTGTATTTTAGTTCCCACTGTGGTTCTATTGCTCTTCTAAAGCAGATGCAGCACTGAGAGTTCCAATATTCTAATATTCTAACAAGTTTAGCTGGAACACAGTACCTTTGGGATTACAACTTCTAATTGACTGAGACATTTACAAATAGCAGGCCTCCAAACCGGGGCTTCAGAACTAGATGGCTATAGGGGGCTGCTTGAAGTCCTCAGTGTTTGTTAACTACAGCCCTGTTTATTCAGGTAAAGTGATGTGAATGTGATGTGAAGTGAATGTCTGGGCTTGAGCCAGCCTCTTCTTAATTTCATGAGACAGGCGCTCACATATAAAGAACACTCTGGGAATTGGCAATTCCAGCCATGCATAAACATTAAAAACCCATGCAGAGCTGATTTACAGCTTTAGAGAAGGGGGGATTGCGGGCACCCAAAACCTTTGCTCTAGTTATCCAATCAGTGATCTTCACGTCAGTGAACAAGCCTGCAGACACAAACAAGCACCTGCTTGACCTAATGGTGCAACAAGCACACACCCGCGATTACTAAGAGCTGGTGGGAGAAGCATCAATGATTTGTAGATTGTTTAGGGATGCTGGCATGCTTTCAATCTAGTGAACTGCATGCCCTGGCTAGCAACAAGTTCCTTTGCATGTGTAGTAGCTTTGCCTGTTTAATGTAATGACTTAGGACTTAGTAAAGCTATAATATTATATAATACTATACGATTATATATATATTATATATAATAGATTATCATATATCTATAAAACGTACAAACATATATATATATATATATATATATATATATATATATATAGATAGATAGATAGATAGATAGATAGATATAAAGGCCTCTATATCAACACTTATATCAACACAGATACCAGAGCTAAAGACTTAAATAAAATATTGTTACATCTCTTAAATTTTTTTTTTAATTAGTTCATTAACGCTGCTTACCCTAAAGGATTGCCTGGATGATTCTAAGCAAGTACTGTAATCTGCCACGGGCAGAGCTCGGTTTTATTTCAGCACAATTTGTAATGGATTTTATTATGATGGATTGCTGCTGAGACCCTCACAACTCAATTCACATGTTAGTCCAGTTGATTCAAAGTGAAACGGTGTGCAAGGCAAGAACACTGGCACTTTGCCACACCGATACACACCTCTTCAACTGGGAAGAAACTGTGAACAAGTACACATAAATAACACCAAGATATCTGTTCTGATAAAGCACCCCTGGGTGAGCGAGATGCAGTAACTATGAGTTATACATACAGAACCTGTAGGAGCACCAATGAATAGAGACCATGGAGATCGGCGCTGATCCAAGACAGATTCAACTTTGTGAGTAAAAGGCAAGCTAGGTAATTTGAAATAATAAGCAGAGATAGCCTGTGTTTTAATGAATGGAAATAAAAATCATTATATAATATTGACTGCTTCAGTCCCTGTGCTTATAATCACTGAAATTTAAAGTGCTCTTATTCCCTTGTTGCTGCGTGACTGTGCATAGTCTCTCTGATTCAAATAGTATCTGCCTGGTTAGAAAACAAAACACATCTTACAACAGGAAGCAGCCTATCTAAAGTCAACACAAAGGGTTAGTTCCCAGGATTTAAAAACCGTAAAGCAATTATTTATTTTGATTAACATCCAGATGATCGACATCAAATAACAATAAGAGAGAACCTACCAATCAAGCTGATGTGCCCTGGGGTCGGCTCCCATAGTATACTATAATTGCAATCATGTTTGGTCATCTAAACTGTCATCTGTATTAAAAAAAAAAAAACACACACACAGTGAGCATACAGTACAAGGATGTGTCCAGCATTTCCCATTAGAGGCTTCGAAGGTATGGTGGATGAAGACGAGGGGGGGAGTGTAAAAATGTTAATTAAAATAAATACTGGCAATTATGTTTCAGAAGTTTATTGCAAATCAGTCTATAACTATACCCTATACCTAACCCTAGCCCGCAGCCCTAATCCTGCACTAAACCTTAGCCCAACCCTAACCCTTTCCTAACCTCAACCGCTCCCTCAGTCTCTCCTGACAGTAAAAGCACACGGCACGTCAACATCCCAACCCTGCATTCGTCCCTCATTTCTGTTAATAAGGAACAAGCCAGGGCAACAGCATTGGGGTATTTTCTTCTTCTTGTTGTTTGTGGTTCCGAAGGGGTGGGGTCCCCAGCTGCTCCTGTCACTAACATGGAAGGGCAGCAGTGCAATCTCCACATACCTCCCTGTAAGAATTGAATCCATGCTCAAGCCCGTGCCAGGCGTGCCAATGCCCCAGGGCTCTCCTCCAGCACCGCTCCCTGCCCACGCCCACTAATCACAGATACTGCACATCAACAACAGGCCTTTTTCATTCTACTGAAGAGGGTTAGGGGACTGGTGCAAAATTCAGTCACCATCTCAGCTCAGACAACTCCATACTATAACATCAGCTCTAACTGCAGCACACATTGGTGCTGCTCACTGGCAAGCTGTATTCTGAAGGCTTGGCTAAAACAGCCAAGCTGTCAGATGCCAGTTTGAAAAGCAGCCTGCTAGGAATGATGCTTCTAGTGATTTCTGATTCCGATGCATTCATGCACAGTCTACAGCAGCTTCAGTATAAGAGCCATCAAATCATACACTTCGTCGTGTAGAACTTTACAAGACTTCATCTTTACCCCTTTAGGTCTTCAATATTACCCAAAATCTGCATAGTGACACACCAAGCTTATAGTGCTTGCACAAAATAAAAGATATGTAATGAAGACACCTGTTGCTTGAAAACTACGGCTCATCCCTTATAAAAGTTTCCCATAGTAATAGTAGAGCAAAGTGTAATAAATGGCAGTGAAGACATGGTCAGGTATAGGTAAGCATTGTAAAGAATAATGAGGTGTGATAAAGCATATTAATAAACATGGAAACCAGGGTAAACTATGTTAAATGCTTCTAGAACCATTGGAACAGCTGTGAAAATGTCATGAAAAAATACTCTGGTAAACTTTTCTAAGAGATTTATTGATCTTTGTTTGCTAGGATTCTGCAAAGCCTGTCTGATGTGACACATCCATTAGCAAAATTATTTTAAAGCGGACAGACGCAAACTGTTTCGGTACACCTAAGTGGGCAGTCCATTATCTTACTCAGAATGCAGATGAGGGCCTGTAAACAGGACATTACTGATCTTCTAAAACAGCACTGGCACCATTCCAGTGCAATCATCGCTCCAAATTCCTGTCCTCCTGCTAGTGGAAATTATTACTAGTGACTGTCACCCCTGAGAGCTCACAGCCCACACTTAAACACACTCAGACGACCAAAGCGCTGGAGTCACCTTTCTGACCCTTTCTTCAATATCCCTGGTTACCTTAGCAATGCCTGGTAATGCACACGCCAGAGTCCTTTCAATGGTATAAACTGCACTGCTGCCTTATCTTCACACTGCAAGGGCAATCAGCTGCAATAGCCTTACAAGGGACACCATGCACCTGCTTTAACACAGCCCAGGGGAAGGTATGCAATCACTCACAGTGAAGTTTCAGTCACTGCTGGACTCATTGTAGTTTGCAGTTTGGAAAGAAGGAGGCCCCTTCAAGGGGATTGCTTTACACACCTCCCCAGGTGCTAGTTCCAACGCTGTTCTGAGGTGTGAGTCACATTGTGTTGCTGCTGCTGTGAAACATATTAATCACGCTTCCATTTTCTAATACGTGAGGAACGGCACCTCTATTGAAACTGGCTCAGCAGTGCCAGGAGCAGGTCAGGTATTGTCATTGGCTCTCTCATTAGTCTGGACCCATCCCTTGGGACCAATTGGAGGTTATTTGCGTAACACACACGCCCACCTTGCCAGTTATCCATTAAACAAAGGGCCCTGATCCAGTAATACAGGTGTGCCCAATCACCGTGCTGGCATTCCACTCCAGGTTTAACAGATACACTTTGATAAATAACTCCTTCAGGGTCTGGAAGGAGGTTTAATTGGTTCAATTAAACAATTTAGAACAGGGTTGGAACAAAGACCAGGACTGGAAGAGACAACTTTGGTCTTTCAGCTCAATACACTGGGTTTTAAAAGCCCCCTCATGAATCTGTTTTATTGTATTTGGTGAGCTGCACAGATTATTTTGCAACCTATCTTGAATTCATTCAAAGTGTATGTGTGTTTTTGTGTCTTCATAGGAGGGGAATGTTAAACCTTCACAAAAAACTAAACAGTAGATGGGTGTAATGACACAGATTATAAGAAAGCTTGGTCTTTCAAGGGTTAAACTATGGTGTATTTCCAACGTATATATGATTTTAATCCAGTGTGAAAGGTGACACAGGGCGCATTAACCTATTTGCACGATCCAATACGTTTCACCTGGATTCAACCTCACTATGCAAACAAAGGAAGACAATCAAATAGTATTGTCTTACATGTGATTCGGTTTCTTCAGCTTGCAACGCACTGCTGAGGTTGAGCGTTTTCCTTGCATAACTGGTCGTTCCCTTTCACAGAGTCGGCACAGCAACACCAGAGTATTATTTGAGAAAGTAAATTGGGCGTTCAATAAACAGCACTGCACAGCTTACACTAAGTAATCGTTTATTTTCACTACACAGTTTGTAATATAATAATGGGTTGTACTGTACACTTAATAGAACGTGGGCTAATGATCCCTCTGCTAGACCAAAACGTTTGACTGACTGTGTTTATACTGAATTACGTGGGACACCCACACATTGCAAACCAACCGATTTATCTTCAGTGGTAGCCCCCAGGAAAATCTAAATACAACCATTTACTCGATATCACTACAATACCAACATAAACACTTTCGGCCACATCATTTTGCTGAGTTATATTTTCACAGACTATAAAATCAGACACACAGACCTGAATGCAATCCATATTGTTATTATTTTGATTGTTCGCTAACTGTAGTAAAGCATAAAAATATAGCCTTAAAAAAAACAGAATTCTCAGCTCCAAAAATCCAAACCAATGCCAATAAGATGCCAGGGAATTGTAAAGATTTCGGCCCTAACTTTATGTGACGTCCTAAGGAAGCTAATTGTGCTGTCAGTCTGACTGATCATGGTAGAGTCTCTCTCGTGCCTCTGTGATGAGATGCAGAGCATTATCTTGTAGATCTTGTTCCAATGTAGATTTAGTTGCTGTCTTCAATTTTGATCATGTGTTTTCATCTCTTCTCTTCTCCCAAACAGCCGAAACACTTGCTTACAGTACAAGCAAAACAAGACACGATCCATAATGATGTTACTCAAACTTACTGTATGTGTGCTCTGTGTGTGTGCGTGTGTGTGTGTGTGTGTGTGTGTGTGTGTGTGTGTGTGTGTGTGTGTGTGGGGGGGGGGGGGGGGGGGCAGGTATTGCTATCAATGTGCAGACAAAATTACAGAAAATGTCCCCACAAAGATAGTCACTCCTGAAAAAATTACATTATGGGGTTTTCCCCACTTTGTAAACGCCTTTTTAATAACTAAATGTGCCTTCAAAAAAAAAAACAATTAAAAAATGTCGAAATATTTAGTTTGTTGTCAACTTTCACCCTGTGTGGTTCTGTCTGACTGGAATTATAAATAGTAAATAAAATATAGTGAGAGTCAATGAGAAGCCCCCACAAATATAGGAATGCAAACATGCGTGCATGCGTGAGTGTCTGTGCGTGTGTACGTGCGTGCGTGCGTGAGTGTGTGCGTGTGTGCGTGCGTCCGTGCGTGTGTGTCAACATCAGAAAATGTTTTCACACGCCCAGCAGTTCTCAAGTACTACTTGATTCAACTGCCATGTTAAAGCTTGGATCATTGTAATGCTTATAAGCCTAGTTACAGTTATTATAAAATATACATTGATAGTGAAATCATCACAAACGCTTTCCTCACCAGCAATGTGGAGCAGCCGTTTCTGTAACAAGAGTCTGGAGACACAAGGTGAAAATTTACAAGACCTATTACAGCTGATTTACAGCAGCAACCAGACTGAACAACGACAGCAGCCAAAATAAGGCAATCGCATCTGTGTCTGCTTTGTTTCAGGCCCCATTGTGCTTTCCCTGTTAAATTCAACGTTTGCTTTACCTTGCTCTTCCTCTTCCTTGCAGTAAGGAGGGATGTTTCTCATGATTCTAGTGCTCTCTTCTTAGTGCATTATGTTAACGTGTACCCAGTTTACTTTCAGGGCTGGGGTTCATTACTGTGTTGTGTGTGCCTCAAGTAAAATAAGACCATTAGTGACATTTCTTTTTGTTGTTGTAAAACTTTTTTTTTCTAAAGAAAAACAAAACTTTTTTTCCCCTAAGGCCAGACCGTGTGTCAGTAAGAGCGATATCTTTTTAATCAGACTTTCATAATCCCCCGCTCTTGTCAGTCAACAATTCATGAAGCATGAAAGAAGAACCAGGTGCTTCATAACGCTTCAGGAGTTATTGCATGAGGGAGCCAAAGAGTTCCTCCAGATGAACTCTGTCTCTACACCCTGGAGTAGCTGTATGCATGTTCACGTTGCTCTATGCATGAGAGCTGAGCTTCAGGCATTAGTTACACTTGTTTGGAGGCTTAATTACTGAATGGGTTTCTGAACGAGGATACTCTTTCCACTCGACAATAGTTTGATTGCAATTCAGACTCCCACCAAAGACCTGCATCCCATCTATTAAATGCAATGGCTCATTAACATCTTCATTAGCCTCATTGCTGCCAGAGGATGCTGATGTTGAAACATTCTAAAAAGGAATGGTTTCTATTGACCCTGCTGGAATAAGCACCATTCATACTCTGAATACATTCAAACACATGGAACTGCGGCTCTTCATAGCTGTAGCCTTGTGTTTTCTTTTCAACTGAAAATCTATTTGATTTATTAACCAGATGAATCGGTTCCAGGCATTTCTTTCATCTCTGCAACCACAGCTTCATGTGTCAACAGATGTTAAAAGGGAATTTGCCTCAGCTGTATTTTTTTCATACTGTATACTGGCAATAAAAAAACGCATCTTGCGTCAAAAGAAACAATCATATCCTAGCTTCAGTCTACAATATCTCAGTCACTCATTGGTTACTGCTGTTGGATTTAGAGTCCCAGTTTGCCCAAAAGCCACAAAAAAGTATAAAGTATATGAATCACTGAAGCATCCAGCTTCCTAAGTAAGTACTATGTAAATACACAGCAGTTAGAGACACTTAATGTAAAATGCCGTACTGGAACCAGGACCCAGAACCAAAGGTCGAGAGAAGCCCTAAGCAAAGACACCTGCAGTCCGCTGTCCAAACGCAATTCCGTTATGAAGAAACTTTGTTTTTTGTTTTTACATTTCCTGCAACGTGTCTGTTTACTTTGTTTTTTCAGCTGCTTCTCAGAAATGCATGACTGTGACGATATTGAAAGAAAGGTCAGCTTGGTAGTAAGGAGAGAATGCCAACATGACCGATCGTGCCTAGCAGTGTACGTGTGCGGACGTGACCAGCATTAAAACAGGCTGTGCTCCTCACTATCATTCTTCATGTTTGAACAGCATTCTTAAAGGAAATCACAAGGTTTATAACAGGGCAGGCACATCGCTTTTGGAAAGGGGCGGATTGAATCAAACTGAATAGAAGCCAGATACACGAATCAAAGTAAAATCCTGTTAAAAAAAACACAACAGCAGCTTTTGCACAAATAACATTTCTGAATATTTTCAAATTTCTGTAATCATTGTCACAAAGCACTCATGCCAGGGGAGTAAGAGTACCCAGAGTGTACAGCTGATATATATTGTGACACAAAAGCCAATCTGACTGCTGGTATTTTTATTACCACTGCAGTTTTACCGTGGTTATACTATGCATTAGTTACCTATGGCTTTACCATGCTTTATTACACTCTGATGTGCTTCTGCGAGGTGAAACTTTTATAGATAGTTGGCAGGTGTGGATAACAGTGTTATGACAGGTGTTTGTCCGCCCACCCCCACCCCCCCTTAAACATTGAAAATGACTTTGCAGTAAAAATTAAAACAGAATTGCCTCTGACAACAAGAGGACATGCATTTTAACTATATAGCAAAAAAAAAACTAAACAAAAACTCATTGTGGTTTCTTCACCCTTCATTCCACAGAACTGCACAGAACAAAAAAACTGCTGAAATTGTTACTTCTCCTGGGAAACTAACAAGGTCAGTTTTGCCTCAGAAACTAATTTCCATGAATGAATATTTGAATATATTTGTAACACAAAATGCACTATTATGCTGTCAACTGCTGTCTGTAATACAAAGCTGTCAAAGTCTGTACAAATTCATTCTTTAAAAAAAAACAAACATCTGGGTTCAGCCAACTGTCTGCAGTAATAATGACACTGTCAAAGGAAGTAAGCTAGCCAATACATAACTGAATACCTTCTTTAAACTTTTACACAATGAAAAATATGCAGACAATAAACCAAACCTCTATTTGTGGTAGAAAGAAAAATGAAGACAACAAGCTTGTGACTTAACCAACAATACAAACAATGCAACAGAATCAAAGAGGTGACCAATATCGACTGAGTTCAAAGGTAACAAAGGCTACGAAACCATGATCAAAGTGAACCAGATGGAACAGGCAGTGCCGTCCAATTGCATTGCTGAGTTACAGAGGTGTGTACAAGCATTGTGTGAAACTGTAAAGAAACAAAGACCGTGGCATCCTCCGAGATAATAGCTCAATTACAATATAAACCAGTAAGCACACACACGCACACACCTACACACATGCACACACACGCACACACCTACACACACGCACACACACGCACATGCACACACACACACACACACACACACACACACACACACACACACACACACCACACACACACACACGCACATGCACACGCACACACACACATGCACATGCACACCACACGCACACCACACACATACACACGCACATGCACACGCACACACACACACATGCACTTGCACACACACACGCACACGCATATGCACATGCACACGCACACACACACACACACACACACACACACACACACATGCACACACACACACGCACGCATGCATGCACCATTAAATCTAAATTAGATCTATAGGTTAAAAAAATAAATAATCAACCATCCAGTGAAGAGTAGCAGGTAAAACTACAGAAGACTCGGCATTAGATCAGATCACCATTAATGCTTCATATGTTTAAACACCTCCCTGATTCCACCACCCCAGCGCTGGCTAGATGGGTACCACATATATACAGCTAGATTTTCATTACCTGTGACCAAAAATAAGAAGAAATCTAAGCACAGATTGCCCATACTTTTCATACTATTTTTGCCATTCGTGTGTTAACAAATCTGGTCAACAATTACCAGAGGAACACTGCACTAAACTGTACCTATAGTATATAACACTAAACTGTACCTATAGTATATAACACTAAACTGTGTATTCTTGTCACCTGTCAAGGAATTTTACTAGTTCCTATTAATATTTTTACACTTCTTTTTGCAGTAATTTGAAAGCAGTCCCTGGTGTAGAGTGGGGTTGATCCATTCCATCATCCTCAATTTGATCCAAACACACACACAAGCACACAGGAAAACAGAGCATTACAGCATGCATCCTTCCGCCTACCAGACACATCTGGGCAGGTCCAAACCCAGCCAGCTGATGTCAGCCACAGGTTACCTCAAGAACCCTCTCCACCCATCCAGGACCAACAAGACCTGGGAGGGAGAGATTCCAGGAAAACATGAAACAGATTGATCGCAAATAACAGGAAAGTTAAAAACAGACAATGGCCGAGGGCTTAGGTGGGACTGTGTGCTAATGCTTCAACACTACAGTTCTGCGCATCCAGTAAAGGAACCCTATAGCCTGGAGATCGAAGGTTCGAATCCAGGCTATGTCACTGCCCACCGTGACCGGGGGTTCCTAAGGGTTCCTAAAGCTTTCCCGAAATTCTGACTAACTGTCATTCTCTGCTTGAGGCACGCCTTATTGTCCCTTGATGGTAACCTTCAGAAACCTGATGCTTTTAAGCAGAAGAAAAATGAGCTTCAATCCACTCCATGTAAGCCCACTTAAGTCCACTACAATGGGGTAATCCCTCTGGAAACCACAGGTCCTTTGAAATGACAGAAGAAAGTGCTCAGCCAAACATGATAAAAAGCAACATTGTTTCATGACTAATACACGCCTGGTCTCACTGAGAGCTGCAGGGGGCTGTATCACTTAACAGGCTCTGACTCAGGTGGGTATTGTGTTTATAACAGGATGGTATGGTGAAAAACTAGAATGATTAACTGAAATGGTTTTGATAGAATTCTGCCATCATTATATATACAGAGGAACTATATGTGACAATCTATATGGGAAGCTAAGGACCCCTAAATTATTAACGAAAAGCAGGCCCAGCATCACTTTTACATGGCCCCAAATCACTATGATTCCTTAGGGCTTAAGCTATACTATATGGCCCTACACATTTGAAAAGTATTTTCAAAATGGTTATCAAATGGTTATTCAATCTTTCAGTAGCTGTAGCTGTGGATTCTGCTTTCTTTTCTTGGTTGGCATTCACAGTAACCCCCCACTCACACACACACACTGTCAAGATTCAGCTGTCTACAATGGCTTTCAAAGGTGAGGGTGCTGACAAGCTATACCAGAGGAACACGGACTAAGGAAGTGGCTGGAGAAAGTGTCTTGTAATTGTTTCAATCAAGAATTACCCAGTGCCTTGTAAGCAGAGCAGAGCATGCTTGTTTTAGCTTTGTCTGGGTGACTTATTATATTGCAGAGCTGTTTCTAAATAGAGTTCTTAATGCAAACCACAGTGAGAGCAGGGCACCCCAGTAAAGCTATGAGAGGACCACATCAAGCTCCGAGGCTCCTGTGATGTCAGAACAGCCACACGGTCCACACTGCTCCAGCAGAGACTGGGGGGTGCAGATACACCTGCAGGAAATTACAGGGTTCACATTTGTGTTTCTTTTTGTCTTCTCTTTTGTTTTTGTTTTTTGCAAGTCAGCCGATCTTCCATGGACCAGCAAGAGATCTGTCTGAGATCTGCTGTAAAATGGCTCGACAGCCTGGATGTGAAGAGAGCCTTATGGAACGTTTCACATCCATTGTATACCCCCAGGCTGGCATTTCATTCACAGACCCCTCCAATATTATAATAGATTGATATTACAGGTTATTTTCTCCAGTTGTTTAATGAGTAATATATAGAAAAAACACAGCTGCATGCAAATTAATAGCAAACTTTAAACTTCATCAGACCATCACTAAAGATACCAAGTGCATATATTTTTGTCTTCCTAATTCTCCAAATGAACAGTTAGCAGGATTAGGACACATACATCAAATCCAATTACAGTCATACGATTTGCAAAGATGCGATTAGAATCATTATTAGAAAGACTATCAAACTCTCACAACCTATATCCAAGGCAGACTTACCTGTGCCTTCTTGAAAGCCAGAAATTCCAGGCAGAGGTCCAGAAATTACAGGCAGAGGTCAGATACAGAACCACGGTGGCACGACTAGTTTCTCTGGACTGTTGCAGCTCACTGTTTCAGCTCAGCAAAGCAGCAGGTTGACCAGCAATAAACAGATCATCAGTCTTGTCAGCTAGCTTCTGAGTTGCTACACCTGAATGTGATAAGCTTCTTAAATCTGACATCAGAGAGATGGAGATGACAGGGAGTGCATACAGAGACGCAGTCTTACTCATCTAGCTGGCGCAGCAGTGATGTTGTAAAGACACGAGATAGAAAGCAGGCTATGGGCAGTTCTTTCAGCGCTATTTTTTTTTTGGACTGCAGCTGTGTAATTTACAATGGGTTTGTTAGTGGCACGGTGAGTCATTCCAGTTAACTCTTCAAGGTGTTCAAGGGCTCAACTGCTGGGAAAAGACCACAAGGTGGGTCAAAGAGAAACTGAATTACTCTGTTAATCTAATACAATAATGCAATACATTTTTACAATACAGTTTTGTATTCTGATGGGAGATAAGAGGCAGGGTGTGTGTTATGAAATCAGTTTTGTTAATGTTTTGATAAGAAATGCAGCTGCCTGGGATCAAAGTAGCCACGATAGCTGATTGCTATAGAAACCAAGATCCCCATGGTCGTGGAACATGCTCAAATGAATGTGGTATCCAGGAGGGATGGTCTACCACATACATGTATCCTCCCCCATTTCTTTTGAGCTTCCTTCCATCTGCATATTCCAACTAGACTGGGTCCTTTGATTCCCCTGGAAGGAGTATCATCCTTTGAACACCTCAACATTGGTGCTGATCAGGTTCACCCTGTAATGCAGAATGCAGGGCAACTTTCAAGACAATGGGGCCCTTCGCCATTCCAAAAAAAACCTAGACAGCTGCTATTCTCTTTTGTAATGATTGCACTCTGCTGGTAACGCAAGTAAAGTTAGTTCTATCATCAGTGTCATTTTTTAAAACATTTGTTTTGCAGAAGGTTGTCTAAAATATGACTTCATAATACCCTAAGAGTATTGCACTTCCCCTGCAGCTGCTTCAGACCATTTAATAAATGAAATGTGTGTTGAACAATGTCCATGCTAATGGTTTCTTATGCAAGCCAAAACGCATACAACATGGGGGTGTGTGCAGCTTTTAAGTTTCAGGACGTAAGATTCAGAATTCTCAACAGATCCCCAAAATGCTGTAATTGCTTAAAGGAGAGCTGCCCTAACTAGGATCTATTTTTTAAATCCATTTTCTCACCTTGTATAAGAGTTATCAACTTTGTCACTGGCCCCTTTCTCTCATGTTGAAGATCATGTGGTTCTTTGCTAGCTTAATTCTATATTTGAATTTGGGATTTATAGATTTTAAAAGGAACTTGTTCTGTATCAGGAATCAGCAGAAACCTTTATTTGTATTGCGTTGTCTTTGAAACTAACATTAACTACTAGAGATGCTGGTTTCCATGCCTCTGGTAGAGTCTTTGATTTTCAGGCTCTCAAAGGTTTGTGGGTACACTGTTGTTTAGATGATTTATCAAGACCCGCCCATGCAGCAGACAGGTCTGATAATCCTATAACTCTGAGCCACATTGCTTTGATGACAATATTGGCAAATCAAACTTTATTGCATTTTGCAATCAAGCAGGATCGTGTTACCACAGCAAGTCAAACAGGGTTCAGGGAGGCATATACAGTTACTGCTGCATGAAGGGAACTTCTCACAGCTGGCTGGGCCACCTAAACATCAAAAGGAATTAAAGAGTTTCTAAACAGAGCGGGATGGTTTTGGAAACAGGACTTCAAAGCTCATTTCTGAAAAATGAGACGAGCCAACGGGTGTATGGTAAAAGCACTGCTTTTGTTTTGATCACAATAATCTCAATTGTGCCGCACATGCCTTTTCCCTGGGTAGAATCCAGGTGGATAAGAAAAGATTAACCTGTGACAATTATTTGAAAACTTTACATGGATATTTAAAGCTAAGTTGCATATACCAAAAAAAAAATCTGTGATCTCATAAATGATCACTTTTTTGTAAAAATGTGTCTCTCAAGCTATGCAGCACGCTTTCTGTAGAACAGCAGAATCTCGCACTTCCCTATTCCTGAGAATCTGTTTTACTGTTTAAAATAAGCATTATAGCAAGTGAACTTTTTTAGAAAGGACATGTCTAATGTGCTTGTATAACAACAACTGTAAAATATACACACATAGTGAATTGTAACTTTGGTGTGATTTGCTTTAATGAATCATTAAGTGGAGTCTGGGTAACAACACTGCTGACCGATCCACTGTTCACACCTTGGTGCAGAGTATGGAAGAAACCACATCTGCTAGGGGCCTCTGCACAGTCCTTCAAGGGTGGCTGAACCAGCATCCTGTCGAGAGCACTTGTGAACACTTCAGGCTGGTCCATTAAATCTACCTGTTCTGTGTGATCGGAACTGTTACACTCCCTTGAGCCCAGCCCACAAGACATTCTTTGAATAGGTCAGTTGGTGACCGCTGCTGGGGGCCTGCATGCATTGCTCCAGTAATAAACCAGGGATGAAACGGTGGCTTGGACCTTCCTCGACACTGATGTGGTCCAATCCGAGCCAAATTGTTTCAAATGAGGGTACTACACATCTGTAAACTGAATGTATATGCACCTGCATAGTAAATGTGTAGTACAAGAATACGCTCCAAACCCATACATATATATATATATATATATATATATATATATATATATATATATATATATATATATATATATATATATATATATATAGTGTGGGCAATGCGAAGTAAAAAAAAATACTTTTTCATTTTTTTTTTTTCATTATGTTTTATAGAATCTCTTTCAACTGTAACATTCTCCAACATTTGCACCCAAAAGTCACAGTCCTTCTGGCTCAGCACAGTCGAATCATTTTGTATAAATGACACAATAAGCTAAAGCTCAAAATTTTGACAACCCCACTTCTCCCATCACTGACAACAAGCTGGCGCATGATACTGTGCTTCCTGCAAGACCTCTCTTCAGTGGTTTACACAGTTCCAGTAATGATTAAATCCAACAGGCAAGACAGAATTATCCTTTTCCACATTATCCTGAGTCACAGGGTTGCCTGCAGCCATCTGAGACTGTGGATCGTCTCAACCATTCACGACAACACTTCTAATGCTTTTCGAATCAATGGGTCCAGACGTTATGTTCTGCACTTACCTGGGCGTCTTAGTTTACTTATATTACCGGGAGCTTTTAGTCAGATGAACAGTCGAAATGATGTAACGCTTTAAATGCCTAATCGGAAAGAGCTGCTGTCTGGAGCTATGGAACAATGCATTGAAAAAGCTGTTTATTCAGGCTGCTTGCTGGGCCTGTCAGGAATGCTGCTTTCAGTTGACTCCCGTGATAGATTGCTGAAAGCCGTACTGTACTTCTAGTTTGTTATCTGTGCAGTGCTATTGTTCTTCATATAAAAAGCTGCTGTTGAAAATGAGCAGTTTACCTTGCCTGAATCACGTGTCCCTCTATAGTCTCATTCAATCAGTCCCCTTTGCTGTGTTTTACAATATGTATACCATGCTGCTTGGATAGGATTCACCATGCTTCCACTCTGCCTTATTACAAGTATTGACTTAATTAAATGCATTAACAGCTTTACTTTCTTTTATTTTTGAGGAGGGAGATAAAAAGGATGATTTCAATGAGAAGCTGTGTCCTTCATCTTCCAGAGTGGAGGATATTGATAAAAAAAATACTCAGTTGATTTATATTTTGAGATTTGTTAGACAGCATATTACCAGTGTTACCAGTTTGTCTACAGTACAAAAAGATCATCACAGCTGTCAGTGGAATCTGTCAGTACGCTGTAATTGTACAGTGCCTTGGGGTTCTCTGTTCACTAGATGTTCTTAAGACGCTAAAACTCTCTTGTGTTGTGATAGTGGCAGGAGTACATTAGATATGGATAACAGGTGTGCAAAGAAATCTCAGTACACAAAGAAGTAAGGTATAACTTGTGTCACCAGTATGAACCAGAGCGATAAGCTATTGGGTTTGCTGATGCATTACAGAAACAACGTACAATAAGATGAAGGAGTTGCCTGTACAATGGGGAACAGGAGCAGCACTATCTATTTATGTCAGTGCTCTTCGTGAGTATATTATTGTAAGGGTTATCAAGAAATCTGAGTTGGTTTATAGCATGAGCGACTAAGAGACAATTACAACAGAGAGGGTTATAGAAAAACAGGTTTTTGGTTTCATATTTGTGTATTATACATTAATGCTGCTCGTCACGCAAGCACAGAATAATAGCCCTCCTTGCATTCACTGTAACTGCATTTAACTGTGCTCATGCTTTGTGTCAGCTATTTAAAGTACACTATAGCACACTGCTACAGCAGTAATGAGCTGTACAGCAGGTCTTTGTACCGTAATTCCTATCTGTTGTGTGCACCATAATGCTCGTGACAAGCCACTGAGAGCATGCTACTACCCTGTGTGCTCTATGCAAGCATCTTGGTCCTCTCTGGCAGCCAATGAACAAGTCTTGTTTCTGAGCTCCTTTGGCACAGCTCTCTAAAAGGTCTTTATTAAGATGACGTCAAGAGGGTCTCAGTTTGTGTTTGTTCATCATCATAGAAAATAAGATGTTCCAGTGCAATGAGGGGGTGGGAGGTGGTTGGGTGCATGACAGGACAGGATGTACTGGAGGAAGTTCAGCTGGCACTAAGGCTTTCAAATCAAGGGCAGGGCAGTGTTCTTATACCCCAGAGGCCCAATACAGGGCTGCGCCTGACAGCGAACATAAATTAGCATTGCTATCATCACTATAACACTCACTCAGTAACTCAGTAAAACGTCTGTTTTTGTGTTTATGGGTATTGTGCAAAACAGATGGAGATTTGAAAACAGAGCACTCAGTTATGAGCAGGAAATATGAAACAAATGTGTGTGATCCTTATTTTATTGCTAATTGTGCTTTTATAGTAGTTTGAGGAAATATTCCCATGAAACTATTTGAATGACATAAAACTGGCAAAAGAACTACTCTGAACAATAATGAAAGTGCTCCTTCTTGTTGTTTATGTTGTTATAAAGGCTTCATACCTCCTACAGAACAGCTCCTCTGAACCATTTCTGTATCTTACAAAGCTTCACCCCAATCCAGCGGCTACCAAAACACAGCGATATACAGCCTGCAGCCGAAAAAACTTACTTTTTTGAAAGCGAACAGATTCTTTTGAATTCAATAAAAATAAACACAGCTCCTGTGGATTTACTGCCAGAGCTAAAATTGCTTCCCAACTACACTAGCCGTAATCCAGAACATGCTGTTTGATCAGTTCAAAGAGCTTCGTTTTGTATTCTTGGGAGTCTTACAGACAGCTGATACAGTATGTAGATGATGCTCCTCAACACACAGCTCACAGCCTACCCCTCCTGTCTGCAGACCTCCCCCCTCTGCAGTGTGATTTGAATGCAGCTCAATTCCACTCTCAAACAAACTCTAGTCTTCTGGTCTCACCTCTGAGCTCTTTCTCGTAATGAATATTGAAAGAATGATGAGTTTTTAATGAAACTGCATTGTGCTCTTTAAGGTAGTGAGGTCATCTTTTTTAATATCCGAATATTGCATCCGTGTATTCATATCTGTGTATACTCTTATCTTTGCAGTGCCATTCTCTCCTATTCATGGAGTGCAATCATGTTTTTTTTTTCTTTAATTACAGACCTTCCTCTGGGTTTTGTGCCTCAGTGAGTTTTCATATCCCTTTACTTTAAACTGAGTCATTTAGACTTAATTAAATGACGCTGCTTTTGCTCTGCGGAGAGAATTATACAGTAGCATCCTTTTTTTTCTGGCTGTGTACAAAACATCCTAGAATTGATCTCTTGCCTGCTCCTGAATGACTAAACATGATATAGTATATGTGTCACGAATCTTCTGTACCTACAAGTTAATGCCTTATGGATAAATAAGTATTGCACTTAGTTACCCCACCGATCAGCAAGTAAATGTCCCCTTAATTGTTTCACAGTCTGATAGACCCCATTCCCATTTCCACTGGCCACAGTTTGAGATGGTTTCCATTACAACAAGCCTTGAAGAAAGCTGTCTTTAAAAGGATTCCTGACAGTTTGCCTGCACAGTTTATCAGATTTCTGGTATGGGCACCGAGGCTGGATTCATTCTTCAGGAGTTTGTCTGGGTGCATTAAACAATCTGAGATCTCTCTTTTACCCACCGGGTTACACACATATCTGGAACTCAGGAGCTACTGCTACAGTGATTTTATAGCAAATTTTACACACAAATACATCTTTGGGGTGTTTCAACAAACCGCTGCAACACGCCCTGGAAAGATGTGATGCATTATATCCTGCAGGCCTCTGTGTACAAGCTTGTTAAAGGACAGAAGAGCTCAGTTTGATGTTGGCAGAGCTCTGGGTGATGAAAGATTACCCACCATAATGCACCTAAACTGGCGTTCCTATTGAAGCAGGTCTCTATTTTATTTCTTAAGAACGGGCAATTCATTTATTGATGATCAGCAGGAGGTCAAACACAAATCGAATCATGAGGCACTAAGCAAGCAAAGAGTAAAGGGACAAAAAGCTTTGCTTGGAATGTTGAAGCTAGAACTCTAGAACTCTCCAATATTTTCACTCCTTTTACAGTCGCACAGCCCGTCTCAAATCTGGTACTGATGGCTTCATCCACTGTTCCATGCTGATGATGAAAACAATCAGTTGAAAGTTGGGGAAAGGTTATTTTTTATCACAGTAGTGGCTGAGACACAGATACAGTCACAAGATGAAAGGAACCTGCTGTATTCACTGCAGACTATATTGAGTTTGAGAAGATGCCCGCCTAGAAGCGGTCACCCTGACAGCATTGCCATTGGTTACAGCTGCACAGGAATCCCACTGCAAGAAGGATTTGCATTTGTCTCTTTTCTTACAGAGTGCTCTATAAGAAGAAGCCAAGATGTATGTTTTTGAGGTGATTTACACAACGCGTGTAACGAGACAACAGTCCAGACAGACAGACAGACAGACAGACAGACAGACAGTCAGCCAGTTTAGTCAAGCAGATTACAAATCCCCACCACAACTTTTGTCAGCTTTCTGAAGCTGCTGGAGTTTTAGAGTGTGGTTGTGCTAGCAGATGGACTGTTATTCCAGTTATGAAAGCAATCCCTACCCTCGAGAGCGACTGGCTTCGTACCAGGGGTGTGAACCTAGGCCTATGCCAAGAGACGTACTGAGCACATTAGATACTGGATAGCTTAGAACAGATGCAGCAAGGTTCAGGGATTAAAACATTGACACCACCCTTCTTATAAGAGCTATGGAATTAAATGCCACAGTGACTTTGAATGGAGAGACAGGTGTGAGATTTGAAGGTTAAGCAACGGTCAAAGAAGTATGCAATTCCGTATAAAGGGTAAGTCTTAATTTCAGTTATTTAACGGATGAGCTTCCTCTTATATACTGGGTGAATCTCGGCTAGCAACAATAAAGCAAATAAAATCAGAACAAACTGAGTAACAAAAAATGACTTACGTGCACAAAGCAACAGAGCTTAACAACCAGAATATATCGTTTGATCCTTTGTTAAACAGACAGCTTGGTATATGCATGAACAGTGGATGAATGAAATACAGCAGTAAGAAATACCTTGTAGAATAAATGTGGTATTGCAGATCCACTAGAGGGCAGTGCTGGGATCAGGTCATGGAGGTGTGTGGCACAGGTGCGGTTAAATCTACTTAAATCTACCTAATCAGATAATTGGGTGCTAATTGGGGAATGGACCCCTGTATAAAATGGGGAGAAGTCCTTTGTTTGGTAGGTGTTTAAGTGAAGCCAGTGAGGGAGTTACTTAGCCAGTAGCACGTGTTGTGTAACTCTTTATTTTGGCCGTTGTGCCCTGTCAGTTTGTTTGTTTTGTTCTGTTTAATTAATAAATGTGCACTCCAGCACTTAAATTGCAACTTCCCAGAGGCTGATTCTTCTTCCTGCCAGTAACAGCTTGGGCTGTGACGCTATCCTGTTACATTTGTTGTCAGAGTAGGACAGTGCCCTCTGGAGACTTGGAGCAGGACTGCAGGTAAAAAAAAAAAAAAAAAAAAAAAAAACACAACAGTGCACAAGGGATAGATTTAATCCTATCCCTGCTGCCGCGTGAGTTTCAGCTAGAGTTTTAAAAAGTTGCCAGGATCTGACGACAAACAGAATATCATCCATATGATCCAAACAACAAGAATATAATAATAATAATAATAATAATAATAATAATAATAATAATAATAATAATAATAATAATAATAATAATAGTTAGGATAATTCATATCTTACCCATACCTTGCTCTTCAAGTAATGCATTTCTAGTTTAGGGATCCAAGGGCACTCAGAGGGACATGAAGTATATACCATATTACACATGTAAGTATCTGTAACGTGAAAATTATATTTATTCCTTCTTTCTTTTGGATCAGCCTCCATGGGTCTGACAATCTACCTGACAACCACCTTTTCAAAGAGCAAATTAAGCACACAGCATCTTTATTATGACAGCTTCTTCACTGATTCAATCTGTTGATTCAGGACCAGTCTCTGTACACTACCCTGATGTCTATGAATTAAATTGGGTTTGTTGAATAGAGTCCAAGGGATCCTTCAGATTCAGCTGCTCCTTCACACATTCTGCATGGACCATGAGAGAGGCTGTCTGATATATTCCATGTTTTAGTTATCATAACCTGATATTCATAACATCACCTGCTTGAATGTGCAGACTCTGAACAGAAAGAGCAACCCAAAGGGAAGTTTATTCAGCGGAGAATCCTGTTATTATTAGACATGACCACATCAACAACTGCCAAAGGTGTAATTGCCATCTTCATGAATAACAAAGGTGTGCAACCTTTTTATCTTTTTTGAGTAAGGACTTTGTTCACAGATATAAAGATAAAAGTTACATCAAAGGATCAAAGGTTTTAACCTTGAAGGCAAAACAGCATATTTTCTTTCACAAAATGAGGCATATGCAATGAGCTTTACCTGCACAATTCCTTCGATGAGACACAAGTTATGACTTCAAAAACTCCTCTCATTGCATTTTTATAATGTTGCTCCAAGACCACAAAGAAACTTGGCTCTGTTAATGTTAATTACCAACGCAATGATTTATTAAAAACACCAGTGAATGGATTCACAGTCCCAGATTAGCACCACACTGAGGCTGTCTCATCTGTCATAACCAGAAGATAGTCACTTCATCTGTTTGACATTAAAAAGCTCTTCAAAATGAAATAGGTCCTGCATGAAAACCCAACTGTGATATCATAACAAAACAAATACAGTACTGTATGTGAACTGTTTGTAAATATACAAATACTACTGAACACGAATACTGCTCATACACTACAGCACTGCAGAGTAGTAAGGGTTAATACCCTATAGACTATAGCGCAGCCTTCAACATGTCAAAACAGATGACCTCACCATGTCCCCAGGCAGCTTTGGCTCTCATGTACTGATGAAGCCTGCAGCTGAAAAGCTTGCCAAAGCCTCCTCCCTGATGCATGTGCACAGCACCCCCTTCTCCCTTCAGCAACCCCACTGTGTTCTTTGAAAGCACAGCCTTCCCATAGTATCACATGCATGCAAATGAGCCTTTCAATCCATCCATGAAACAATTCTATTTGTGTTCTCTATTCCTATATAATAATAATAATAATAATAATAATAATAAATAATAATAATAATAATAATAATGACAAGTGATAATAATAAAAAGCATGCATTGCAACAGCTATAAATGAACGTTCTTGGTATACGATTCAATATAGTAAGTGTTCGATGTGGCAAGCATTTCTGGCAGGGTTCCTACAGCAATATATTTTAATGAAGGGTGTTTTGAAATATATATACATTCTTAATTAAGAAAGGAGTGTGCCTCCCTGAAGCGATGTAATACTGACACCTTCTTCTGTTCTGTGTAACAAGCAGGAATAATGTGTTCTTCTGATGCTTATTGGAAATGTTATTGCCTAGAGCAGCAAACAACCACAGACTCAGTCCCTTTGGTGAAGATAAAAAGTCTTCCCCTACAGACGCATAGACTTTGTTCATTATAACTTGCTATGTTTGCTTTATTGAAATGTGGTGGCCTGTATTCACTGTATTATTGCATCCGTAATCTCCTTTGGCATGTGAAGCACAGTGAAGCTGGCATGCATGCAAATTGCTGTGCCCTTTTCAGGTAGGAAAGTCATGCAGAAAGATGAGAAATGCCAATAGGTGTTTGGAGACACAGTTCTGAGTCAGCATTGTGCTGATACGCAATTGAATGTATCACTGCCGTGACAGTTCAGTCTTCCACATTCAACAGAGTGGATTGGATTCATTCTGCAAAATATTAACGTTGGCCCAGCACTTTGCTTAGCAAGCTAGTCAGAAGTTAACTAAAGTTTTAGAAACTTGGCACCTGGTCTTGATGTGATCAACTTTTTAAGCATGGTTACGAATTCGAGTAAAGGGTTTGCTATAGTAAGAGTCACAAACACGACCACATCAAACCTCCACTGAGAACAACAGGGTTTAAGACAGGAAAGAGAAACACACCCGTTCCAGGAATACACCTGCAACAATAAAAAAACATTCCACCCACAAACTGATGTGCAGGATCTGACAGCCAGCACATCCCTCATCAAACGCAATGCCATTCAGTTTATTTTAATGAAACGTTTGCAATAAATGGAATGGTGGTGTGTTAAAAGGCATTGGTATACCAACCACTGAACTGCAAAAAAACTGACCGGCACTTGGATGGACCACCTCTAAGGAAAGCTATAGTAGGTTCTGTATGAAGTGGTGTTGGCAATGCACTGACACTGTATGTCATCAGTATAGAAAGCACTGTGCTGGTGCACTGCAGGTCATGCCTGAACAAGGAGATATTGGATCTCTTCTGGTTACATATCTTCAGGTTCAAACTGGTTTTTTTTTAACATGCCAAGGTATGTCCAGTACATGCAGGTTGCTCTGGGAAGTGTATTTTGCACGGTGTAGCCATTACTAAGCGTAACCCTAAACAAACACTAAACAAATAAAAACATTTACTGCAGAGACAACTCAGATTGTGCCCACAAAAAAAAACAAAAAAACAACTTAATAATAATTTCATGTCATTCTTCATTTTTTTAACTTTTGCAAGAAATGTACCAGCTACATGTCTTGAAATAGAATATTTTGTATTTAGTAACCAATAATTACTGCACTGTAGGAATATATACCTCAGAGTTATGAAATGCATAAAGCATGTCTGTTTTTAAAACTGAAGCCACGTATACAGAGACCTCACTGTGAGATAGCCGCTGTGAAGTCTAAGGGCAGCAGCCCATGTCTTGGGAAGGTTCCCTGGTGCAGCAATGTTAAAAACCTCACTTGGTTCCCGGCTGGGAGACCCGTATGGGTTAACGTTTTTTGCAAGATCTGTAATACAAAATGTTCTACAATGCTTTCCATAGCAATCAAAACCAGAGGATAAAAGAATAATAGAAAATGATTTTCTATGCTTCATAGACCAATTTTATATTGCCTTGACTTTTTACATATTTCAGCAATTGCTGGTATTGCAATTTTAACTGTAAATATAGATTTATTGTAGGATAAACACAGAATTGATGTGTGCTGTAGTTTTTTGTATATTATTGTTTGTTTGCTTTTCAGTAAATTTTGTACACCCTATAAAATTTCCTCCTTACACAGAAGCTTTTGTCTGAAGTTAAACACATTTTGCTGTCACTAAAGTGAAATTTGTATCTATTCATGGAAGTAAAATGGACTAGCTTTCAGAGTGGGACAGTCAGTACTACATACTTAGCTGGGATTTAATACCTTGCGTCAGAAATCCTGGTTGCCAAGGTAACTGAGATCTACTGTTGATGTGCCTTGGCGAGGAGTGACATTGCACACACAATACCTCAGCTATAGTTCCTGCTGCATGAACCTACCTTTTTGTTTTCTGCCTTGGAGTCTGTTCCTGTTCTCCAGGCAACGTGTCTGTGTTAAGGTAATATGAAGATTGGTCTATATGCCATATCAGTGCTGTGCACAGCTTTATCGTTTACAGTCTAGTCAATAAAAAATGAGTGATTGATACAAAGAAGCAAAGCCCCCTGTGGTGAAGGTGAGCAAGCTGCACCAGGACCCCGCTGTGTTCAAGGCTCAGTGCTCAGCACTCACTCTTATCGACTGGGTAATTAGCAGGGGGAGGCATGCACATGCTTGAAACATGCTCACATTCTGTGGACAAACAACTGCCTTGAGCTTTACAGAAATGCAGGTTAAAGGATACTCACTTTTCTAAAGTCTGTGCTAGCCAAACTCAATTCGCGCAGAGCTGCACAGCAAAGGTACTGTGGAGCTCAATGAAATGTCCACTCAGCGCTTCCAGTGTTCCGGAGGGAAGTACTTCTGTATTCATGATATTAGACAGAACGCATATATTGTGATAACCTTCCTCTGCCTTTATTCTTAAGGTTCCAACTTTTAGCCACCGGTAGAAATTGCTTTTCATCGTATTGACACAGGGCAACCCCGGTCTTTGAAGTGCTTCACATGGTCTCGGCTTTCAGTTGAGTGCAAATGAAGTCGGGCTTGGAAACGGTATCATTTTACAGCTGTGGGCTTTAGAATAAATTATAATTGCAGGCGACGTGCCCAACAGCATGGGGCTTGGCAGGCATTTAATCAGTTTCTGCAGCTTGTATTCTAAAAACTACAAGCACAGCAGCTTCTTAGATGTTTAGCTTCAGCAACTCATATTGCAAATGAACTGAACAAAACTGTGCCAGTGTTGAAGTTAATGTGCACCAAGAACAACTTTACCATGGATTCGGAGGCCACTTCTGAGAATGCAATATCCAGAAATATATATGAGCTTATATATGAGCACCCTGGGAATTGCACAGTGCAGGTGGTGCTGCTCAGTAAGAGGCATTGCTGCAGGCTTTTAACAATCTATCCACCCTCCTCCAAGAGGTTCTGCACTCCACACTGAGGGCATGCTCTGACTAAACTAAATAACTCCCTACCGCAAGACTGATGTCCTGGCCTGAGTCAATTGTGATGTGAACTGTTCTGGTTTTGTCCAAAATTTCAGCTACTGGTTTTTGTATTTATCTTTTCCCCCCACAGGAAGAAAAAATAGCTAGTGGCGATTTTTGCTTTTGCTCACCCTCCTACAAAGTGGGAATCAACACCAGATGAAAGATGTGATTAAAAAAAAGCTTTGAAACTCCTCTTTTGTACAAACGCCTGCTGGGTTTCTGGGTAATCAGGCGGAGTGTCGATTGTACAAAGCACATGAAGACATTCTCATGCTTGATTTTATCCATTAGGGCATTTACACATTCTGCTAAAGACAGTACGTTTCAAAACAAGAAAAACAGCAAAAGAGTTTGCAGGACAGAGCTGGTGGGACGGCATCAGCCAAGACCAACAGAATAGAACGTCCTTTACGAAACACTTTAAGCTCGCTCCTGCCAAGAGCAGTTATTCAGAAGATGCAGATCTGGTCCACAGCCTCTATATTATCGTGTAGTGCTGCTGGGTTAGAGCAGAGGTCAGGGGTGGTAACGACAAGGCAACAGCTGCAGGAGCTGGGTCATTGAGACGCTCCCATGTCTTCTGCACAGATACCTATCTGTTGCGAGCTACACAGCAAAAGCTAAACTGCACAGGAGGGCATTCCGTAGCTAAAATGCTGTGTGTTTTTTAAGCATTCAGGTTCGTAGATATTACTTTATAAAATACAAGACCTATGGGATTACAGGAACAAAGTGATTGGAAATAATAACTATTATTATAATTCTATTTGTATTACATGCCTCCTGTTTTACTGGGGTAATTTGTTTACAACAGTACTAGAGATCTGCCTACATGGAGACTCAGTATTGTGACTAAAATAACTTTAACCCTTTCTTTCCTGGATACCACTGCAGTCGCCCGGATGTTGGGTTTGGGCGAATCCTAATTCCCCATCAGTTTTTTTATACTCTAACGATAGATTAGGTTATAACTGAGTTGCATTAAATCTATAAAATAAAATATAACCGTAGGGCAATGAATGCAACTGAAATAAGCTAAACAACGCAGGGAGAGTATTTTAAGCACTTTGCGTTTGTTCTGTTAGTTCTGTCCAGTGGATTTAAAATGTTACTAAGCGGTAGTTAATTTTCCAAACCCATTAATCGTATGCAGCCCAATCAATGAATCAAGTGACAGCACAGACCCTCCAGCTCCTTGTTCACCAGAATGTTGCAAATGGCCCTTAACCCTGTCATGAGGTTCCTTAGCTGCTCAGCTGGTTAATATAGTGACAAAGAGGGGGTTACACACATAGCAGGGTTCAGGTGTTTAAGATAACACAGATACAAATATATTGCATGTACAAAACCAGTATTCAAACTTCCAGACAGCCCCAAACACACCCAAATCAGGAAGACACCTTGTTGAAAATGCACTATACTGGGATGCAACATAACATGAATCTGAACTGTACTACAGTACCAGGGGAGAGTCAGGTTACAGCCTGTACATTCTAACCCATTTGAACCTCTTTACTCCTCAGCATCAGTCGGTTTCCAGTTCTACAAGCTGCTACTTTCAACACTGCAGCGCACTGTACAAACCCTGCTGTAGGAGGCTTTATAGAGAGACAGATTCCTCTGGTTGGTTCAGGACAGACAGCCCATATAAAAACCCTTACAGCGAGCTTTACATGATTAGATGCCAACCCTCTTCAGGCTTGAAAAGCGAGGCTTGCAATGAAAGCTCTTGCTGCTTTTTACCATTCAGATGCTGGCACTGTGACATGATGGGTCCCCCTGCTATTTGAAAATAATTCCAGACGTCCTGCAATCCTGCTGGGGTTGTAAGAAGAGAATGCATTTGTCAAAGCGAGGTGACTAATAATACTGCCCCTTACCGGGGCACAGCGAGAGCTGACAGATCCTTTCAGTTAGCAGCCATTTCTCTTTACCAGGTCACTTCATCTCTATTCAAAGGCAAAAAAATCAAAACTTACAATTCAGAGAGAGAAGCAGAAAATGAGCTGATGTGTCATTAAACTGTAATCTGATGCTGAGCTGTGCTTTGACATGCAGTGCTTCATTCTAAATGACTGTTGCTCATAGGCTTTTTCGAAAAGGCATCTTTATTCTATCATACAGACCTCAGCAGGGGTGAGCACTAGGTGCCTTACTGGTGAATCATTTCTCAATCTTCCTTTTCCAATGCCACTGTATTCAAGCAATCAGACTTGGCTGGTGTGGGGGAGTTGCCAGCAGAATGCACTGAGAATCTTCGGGTTCTTCACTGTGCCATGCTACTGCTGCATTCTGGAACCTCCGCTCTCTTCTGGAACCTCTTCTGTAAGGTCTGATAGCATCTAGACCTTTCAAGTGAGTTTGAACTACAACACATGTGAAGAGATTAGGTACCAGTCAGCAGCAGCAACTTCTCACCTATAGCATTGAAATAGCTGAAACTGTAACTGTATCATAGAATACTGAAATAAACTGTTTGCTACATTTAGACAAACATCACTGTCTTCTTGTCGTCACATTTGTCTAGATTTATACACACAGTTATTTTTTGTATGTCTTTCGATTGAGTGTTTAAAGTAATGGTCACAGACTTCTTAAAGCTGGCAAGTGCAGTGCTTAATAATGTGTCGAACTTCTGAAATCCGTGTCAGGGTACTGGCAGAGCATCAGCTGATCCCCGGGATCACCAGGGAAGCAGCTTCAATCCAGAGAAGCTAACAGGGCAGCAAGTTCTCAACCAGGACTGAGGCACTGGATGCTTTTTCAATTTGTATTACTGTTATTATTATTTTATCATTCCCACATGGCTGTTCCAGTTCTGAGAGCTGGGCTGTGGGATAAAGGACTGGAATTAAGGCAGGAGATTATCTGCCAAATAACTCCTACTGGAATCTGATGGAGTGCATTACTAGGATTTCACTTTTTTTTTTTTTTTTGTAAAGATGATCTCCCTCACGAGTTACTTATTTTTCAATTTAAAATATATTCCCTTTTATCCCTGTTGAAACTGTACATCGTTTCCAAAGACTTTGTTTAAAATATGTTCTAAAATCTCAAGTACGATTTCTGTTCACCTTTGCTGTGAATAGCAGTCACTTTAACCTCATCCCTAACTCTAACTAACCTTACCTCGAACTCCAACCCTCTCACCCTCGCCCTAATTCTAATGAACCAGCTGGTCGCCCGTTTTAGAGAAAGGACTGAAGCTCTACCATTTAAACCAGCAGGACTGTAAGAACAGCCTATGCAACATATTTAATGTTATTAAAAATGATAAGACAAAGTTGAAGCAGGATCCACCACAACCCCTGACCCCTGGAATAATCAGGGCAGAAAATGAGCCTGTTAAAAACATCGATACTGTACATGCTTCCTTATCAACATGTTTCTAAACAACACTGACACAGCCTGCACTTAAAACAGAACACGACCTTCCTTCAGCAAACTGGGAATTAGTCCCGCCAGTCCTGTTATTTGCATATTTTAAGAAGCACTTTGTTACAGCTCTGAAATTGCCGTTGCCAAAAGCCGAGGTAATTGGTGCTACCGCTTGCATTACAAGTACAAGCTATAAATTGCTGTACAAGAGAGAACAGAGAGAGTTAATAATGTCTAGCTCTCAAAAAGACTTGCAGAACTGCATTCTCACTGACTGTTGCCAGTTTTGTCTTTTCTAGTGCAATCTGTGGTCTTCAAAGGATGTAGCTGATGCCCCTAAAGTATCAAATGCACAATCCCAAACATCCTCGATTAGTCCTGCTTGCAGCTCCAGAATGTGGAACAGTTATGGTGTGCCCTGGACTTGTTTTACGTAAGTCTGTTTAGTTTTATGTAAACAGCAAAACATGTTGCGTCAGCCACGCTGTGCTGCACAAATCAGCTTGAAACCTAGACAATCCTTACCAATTAGGGGAACTAATCTAAAGCACATACAGTTTACAACACAATCTAGAGCTTCTTTGCTACTCAGCAGCTGAGCAAGAGGTCTTGACTGGATCCTCATAGTCGCTGCAGCAGCACTTGTTATATTGTGAAATCCACAGAAAACACTCCTCTTAAACTGGCACTCGCAAAGACCAGCTGCTGAGTTGGATTTGTCAAAAGTGAAATGAATTTGATTGCTTTGCTGTTCCAGCAGGGAATCTGTGCACTATTCCAGAGGTGGAACCGCAGCAAAATCAAAACCATGCTAAAAAAAGTCACTGGAATCCAAATCAAAACCATACTAGAAAAATCACTGGAATCAAAATCAAAACCATGCTAAAAAAAATAACAGGAATCCAAATCAAAACCATGCTAGAATAATCACCGGAATCCAAATCAAACCCATACTAGAAAAATCACTGGAATCCAAATCAAAACCATGCTAGAAAAATCATTGGAATCAAAATCAAAACCCCTTCCAAGGAGAAGCCTGAGAGTATAAGATTAGATTACATTAGCACTCAGCAGAAGTCTGGTCACATTTCTTCAGTTCTTTGCAGAAGAATACTAAACATGAATTAGGTCTACTGGTAATATATTATTTCTGTTTACTTTAACACTCCCTCCTTAATGTTACCCTTTTTTAAATTTCTGTTTATTATTGTTATTATTATAAACCCCACAGTTCATGAGCATTGACTGGGTTACCAGTAGAGCTGTCATTATCCCACAGGTAGATGCTCTCCACAAAGCAAACAGAACTTTAAAATCTTGAGACTCGCTTTGAACAGCGACATCACTTTCAAGCAGCCCGGGCTGCCTGTGCTACAATAGAACCTCAAGACACATTTAGGAAATATCCTTGTGCACAAAGACATGTTTGTTTCATAACAGCCTCCGCAGTGATCATTACCTGCAGATACATGTCCTTGTCTTACATTAAGTGCCCTCGCCAACTAACTGTCAACGCATTCAACTATGTAGCAGGTAGTGCATCAGGCAGTGCTGATTAACTGATAATAATGTATCTCCAACATGGCAGATCTGCAGGCGCTCCCTCGCCTTCCTTAACTAGCCTGCCCCTCACTACACCCTCACAATGAGCTCCCATTGTGTAGAAGCGGGTTGGCTTTGTATTACCTCAGAGCTGTCAATCAGCGGTTTCTTCCAATGCTCGAGCACCAGGATAACTTCAGAAACATTAGCACCTCACTGCATGCATTAAAGACCCTCTGAACAAGCTAGCTGATGACTAATGGTTCCTCAATATATTCATTGCTGGATCTCCTGTTTCCTGTTTCTGATGCCAGCTTTTTGTTTTACATAATTAATGTGACAAAACTGTGCAGCTTTTTTAAGTGTTTGTTTAAGGACCAGGGGTTACGACTGGTTTAACCAATCAGAGAGCATTAACTGCTCTTACCTGCAAACACGTTGTTTCTTCCAAGTTCTGCTAGTACTGTCATTATCAACAGCAATATCCGCTGTCCTGTAAGTGCTGAGTTCAGATGTGATGCGTGCAGTACTGGGCTCGTGTTAGTAAGTTATTGGGCATTTCCACTCCCATAGGCTAAGGAAAAAATGGGCTTTCCTTTAAAGCCAATTGCTTTTGTCAGTCCTTCATTGGAAAGTAAACCCCAGAGAGGAGAAGAGGCAAAGGACTTCTCAGTTTCACACACATGTCTGTGCACCCATTATACAGGAAGCAAAATTCTCAACCAGTACATTTGTTATACTGTTCAGCTAACAAAAAAAAAAAACATTAATATAGTATTCACCAGGCTAGTTTGCAGACAGAGTTGTTCCTACTAGACACCTAATGGTAACAGACTGAGTTTGCCGTTCAAACCCTTCTGATGTCTCATGCTCAGGTCAAACTGAGCTCAACGAACTGGCTCGGGGAACGGCACTGGGAATACACAGTAGAATGTGGTTGGGGATCTTAATGAGACCCCCTGCTGTGCTGATTCTTGTTTTGGCAGCATGAGGCATAACTTCAAGCAGGCAGATGCCTTGGATGGTGCAAGGCCAAACATCCCATGTGCCACAGCTGAGTGTGTTACAGGGCAGCGGATGATCTAATAACACCAATCTTGTACTGCCTTGCCTTCACAGCCTGGTGTTTATAATCCCACAACGGGCGTGAATGTTTTAAAAAAGGGTCGCCTGGGGTAAAAACATGAGACACGCCAGGCTGACAGAGCCAAAAGGTGACACTGTCACACTATTTTAATGGAATGAAGAAGCCTGAGCCCGGCATTTAGGATTCTCCAGACAATTCAAAGACAGGTAAAGGAAGATTTCTACAGCAAAATGGAATTAACTCAACACAGAAACACCAGAATGACAGCAGCCACCAGAGGGCGGTAAGAGTGAGGTAAAATAAATCAAAGCAAACAACATGCCATTTGAGGATACTTACTGTTCAACAAAAGGGTTCCAGGTAAAGAATGTGTAGGGTTAAGAATCTCCAGTAGTCTTGTGACAAACCCCTACACCTCTGCTAAAGACTATACATTAACTCACCTAGCAACGCTCTGCTGTATACTCTAACAAACAATGGCACATAATAGACATGCAGAAATGACAGGGTGAGAGGGCTACAGTTCAGCTCTGAATTACAAAGCAGGTGGTTTGGGTAAATGCTCTACTGTTCTACTGTTTCCATGCAAAGATGACAACCACACACGCAGTTTATAAATGTTTCAACTCGTCACTTATTGCCACGGAAACAAGTAACCCTTTAAGGCAAAATGAATATATGTGTCCCACAAAACAAAACAAAAATGATGCTAGCTTTATTATTTTTGCAGTGAGGTGCACAGAACAGGTCCAGATTTCGTGACAGGTTGGATCTGCTCGTCCACATTGCCAGTGTCCTCCTTGTGATACTCGAGGCGCTCCCAGCTGTATTCTAAAGAGAAACTGTTTGAACAAGCGCTCAATTCCTTGTGTGGAAGGAACCAGCTCAACTTGAACACAGTCCTTTCAGGAGAACAGCACAGTAAAAACTCAGGAATTAGCCTACTGTACAATCTCACTTCCATGGAAGAGCTTGCTTTTTTATTGACTATAAGGTAAGGTCTATGAAAAGAGGATCTCATCTAGATAATTTCCCTTTTCAGAGATTGCACACACACACACAGCTGAGAATCATGGATCTTATTGCACAATTGCAGAGTTTAATGCCACTGAAGAGAGGAGGGATTATCAAACCCAAACCTATTACACAGCAGGTCTCTGTGGTAAATACCAGGGTAAATGCTATGAGTGTTGATATTTATCATAATCTGAAACTAGTCAGCAGAAATAATTCCACTTCTATCAGTGTTGTCTTTTTGTAAAGTTTCTTTGCACTGAAACTGTAAAAGTTTAATGTTTTTCTTGCCATTCAATTACGAAGTAAACTTTCGTACTCCCTACTAATGTACTGTCTCCACTTTCAATTCATGATTGTTAATGAAACAACAAGAGTGACAATCCTTCCCAAAGAGGCAAAGTGAGCGCAGCTGTTTAAGAGCCAACATGGCACACATGAACAACAACGATGTCATTGATAACCACGCTGTAAAAACACAAATACAAATGGAATAACTTACTCGCTTACAAAGAAGACAGACAGCCATGCAGTGTGGGTGTTGGATACATTCTGGAAAAAAAATACAGTTCGCAGAGTTTTATTAGCTAGAAAATATTATAACCCGAGTCTGTTCAGTAAACGGTTCATCTCAGTCGGCTAGGTTTTACTGTGAACCGCCCACAACTATTGATGAGCGATTAATGGGCTTCTAGCGCCCTCTAGCGGGAATGGATAGCAGTGCATATAGATTTTTTCCAGGTTGCAATTTTGTATTGATTGTATCCGTATAGTTATTTCCTTTTATTTCATAAAACAATCCGTACTTTTAGCAGTTTAGCGAATACATATTTTTTTTTGTATTGGGTTATTACTTAATTGTTTGCCTGTAATATTATATTATATAAAGCATTTAAATACAAACAACGTTTTTTTTTTTTTTTTTTTATGACACGAGAGTATCATATATCTGAAATATATATGATGAACATATATATATATATATATATATATATATATATATATATATATATATATATATATATATATATATATATATATATAATATATATTTATGCACATTATAAACAGAAATTCTTTTGATAAACTACAGATCCAGACAAATATATGTACTTGTTTTAACTGTTTCGTTTATTTACTTTGCAGGTCAGTTCTGTTTTTAACTGTTTCATGAAATATTAATATTAACATTTACGTGTGTAATTAATGTATATACATATTCACAGTGGAAAAAAGCACTGTACTATGCGATATGCTAATTGTTATAAAAAATAAAAATAAAACAAAATTGAATGGACCAAACATTTAACACAAATAAAATCTAAAGAATTAATGACGATCACTGGAACGTCATTCAGATAATCTGATCCCTTGTGGTTAAAATTAAAATAATAATAATAAAATATGTGTAGGGTACCACTCCCACCACAAGAGGGAGCGCACAAGTAAGGTTCTCATGCGACCTCGCTCATTTCTCTCCAAACACAAGGCTCGTTTTGTTACCAATAGCTGTTACATTTGTTTCCCCCTGCGAGTGTAAACAGTTATAAAACTTTATTTCCAGGTGTCTGATTGTAATGTCTGGTTCTCACTGATGAAGTTTGATAGCCAATTCAATGGACGCCTTTTTTTCATTTCATTAGTTAAGAAACGGCCTCAGACAGAGATTGTGTGTTGACCTTAAATATTGTATGAGACAAGACTTTTCGATGCTCTCTCTGGATGTTTGATAAAGTATAATTCTAGTTATTTATAATATCGGAGTAACAGTGTGTGATAACTTTATCAATACACGTATTGTGTGACGCTGTGTTGATTTCTGGTACCAGGTGTCAGGATGGTATGTTTCAGATTGGTTGACGGGTGAAATGGCTGATTTGGTGTTTTTGTAAAAGGTTTCACATGCCTTTTCACATGAGCTTTACATACACAGACAGAAACTTATTGGAATTAGGAGAGCGCATCCAATCCGGAGACTGCGGGCAGAGCGCATCCAATCCGGAGTCTGCGGGCAGAGCGCATCCAATCCGGAGACTGCGGGCAGAGCGCATCCAATCCGGAGTCTGCGGGCAGAGCGCATCCAATCCGGAGTCTGCGGGCAGAGCGCATCCAATCCGGAGTCTGCGGGCAGAGCGCATCCAATCCGGAGAGCTGCGGGCAGAGCGCATCCAATCCGGAGACTGCGGGCAGAGCGCATCCAATCCGGAGTCTGCGGGCAGAGCGCATCCAATCCGGAGTCTGCGGGCAGAGCGCATCCAATCCGGAGTCTGCGGGCAGAGCGCATCCAATCCGGAGTCTGCGGGCAGAGCGCATCCAATCCGGAGACTGCGGGCAGAGCGCATCCAATCCGGAGTCTGCGGGCAGAGCGCATCCAATCCGGAGTCTGCGGGCAGAGCGCATCCAATCCGGAGACTGCGGGCAGAGCGCATCCAATCCGGAGACTGCGGGCAGAGCGCATCCAATCCGGAGACTGCGGGCAGAGCGCATCCAGTGCTGTCTGTGGGGTGACGCGGGCCCCCGCTGGGGGAGTTGCGCAAACCCAGCACAGCTCTGACTGCTGAATCACAAAGAGGGGAGACAGAGCAGGGTGTAATACAAGAGAGTTGATCAATCATTAAATACTGAATCCTCCGTTTGTTTATTTATTGACAGTTTTATTAGTAATATCGGCTCCACGCCTGTAAGGATTGGCATACAAAATACCACATGAAATAGTCAATATTTAACAATTAAATATGTAGTATTGTGATATTACATAAATCAACGCCTGGGGTTGCCTCCACGGAGGTGCGGGTGTCAAAAATAATTCATTATAGCCGAGGTGCGGACATTCCTAACCGTATTATTGCGTTTTATGGGTTTACTTTATCCAGTATAAATTGTAATTTATCCATCATAACCACTATAATGTATTTAGGTTGCCCCAAAACCCCAGGGTGCCCCCCCCCCCCCCCCCCCCCAAAAAAAAAAAACCCAAAACAAATCGTAATGTACTGGCTGTGTGTTGCGTGTGTCAGGTGACACGTCAGGAATTTAATCTAGAGGTCTCTGTATGCGGATCTCAGGTATCAGGAGGCGCGTTTTTATACTAGTCAGCAGAATTACAACAGCCGGGTGTGACGTGCTGCTTTTATAATTTAGCGGACCTCTCTGATATTTCCTGGGTGCAGGGAGACGATGAAAAAGAAGTACCCTGTGCCCCAGGCGTGAGGGGCGCAGTCTGGCGAGCTAGCGGTGAGGTGCTGCTGGTTAGTGCACGCCAGTCTCCGGTATACGACCAGGGATTCTCGGCAGGGTATTTTGAGTGTTTTCGGGATTACAGAATGAAGCAATAGTAGATTAAAATGTTCTATAACTTTTCGTACCAGAGGGACAGCGGATCTCAGTGTTTCCACACTTACATGTGGGTTGTGTCTCCTATAGCCCTATACAGATCCACGCAATATAGCTGTTAGGAACTCCAAAACACATCTCGTTTGAATTGCAAAAAAACATTAGCTGAAGCTAGCAGGCAGTTCCTTTGTATACTAATATTCTTTGTTCTGCTTTACATGTACAATACACATGCATACAAGCATGCAAACGTTCATACAACACACGTGTCCTTGGTAGTTTCAATGAAGTAATCCCAATCTACAGGCCGATGTTTAAAGTAGTGTATCTTTTATAATATTTTGTTTGTAACAGTGTGTGGTAGTGTTTTTCAGTGCTTATAAACAAAGTTATATGAGTCGTAGCTGAATGAAAAAAGGCGAAGCAGTTTTAAAGGAAGCGAAAAACAAAGGAGATTAAAATCCCCTGTTTGTGTGTTTTCTCTTCTCTTCTCTTCTCTCTGCTGCCGATGAGGAGGAGCTGTTTATTCGTTCACGTCATCCTCTATCTCATTCCCTTCTTCCTTCCTGCAATACACAGGCAGAGAGAGAGCGTCCGCTTCGCTAAACGGGTGTGCATAATATCAGTAAAGCGAAGAAAGAGATTCCGAGCAGCGTTTCACTCCACCGGGACCAGGTGAGTTCAGTATCCTTACGGTTATTAATCATGGGTTTGATATAACTGATAAATCCAGCAAAACGGTAAAAAAAACGAGCCTGCTCAGTTTCGTTTTAAAGGAATATGCTTGTTTTTAATCGCCTTTGATGTCGATTTGCTCGTGTGTGTATTTGGGACGGTCATCTATACGATTTCGTGGTTGTTTTTGTGTGTTTTGTGGCTATTTGCCGCGTATATTTTCTATTAAAAAACGAAATAGGTCAGTCCATACACAGCCAACATGTCGTCTTTTCTTTCATTTCCACATTCCCTCATGCCACAAACAGATGGCGTCTGAGGAAAAAATGGAGAGAAGGAGAAAGAAGAGCAGAAACGAATGCAAGCTGGATGTATAGCCGACTGTACTGTACGCCGTGCTGGGCATGTCACTAGCTTCGTACCGCTGGGTGTTATATCCCAAACTAAGCCATGATAACTTCTGTTGACAAAAAAAAAAAAAAAGTTTGTTTCCATTTGAAGTTCATGTACAAAGTTTTTGTAATTTGTTTGTGCTTAAAATACGTTGTTCACATGAGTCACACTGAACTAAACGTTACTAACATGAATAACCACCCCAAGCGATCTACGAGTTTAGTTTCCAAATTTCTGTTGAACTTGTACTAAGTGTCAAGGGTCAAAGGGTGAACAGTTAGTGAGCACTTGAATCATGTTTTCTGTAATAAAACTACGGTATACAGCCAGGGTACCAGCGGTAATCAAGCACGCTTTACCTGATAGATGAAAAGACCAGAATTGCTGTATGTTTACTCTTAAGGGTTTTTGCTTCATGGCATAGTTTTTAAAAAGTATTTGATTTCTGAACTTGAGATTAGCAGGCTGTGAACTTGGGGTTCATTTTAAGGAGCTTCTGATCATCGCTGAAGGTGTAAGTCAAGGTCTGTTTGCACTAGCTAGCTTTGAAAGGTGAACCACAACTGGTAATTATGCAAACGCACCTTGTTCTTACTTTGCTGTAATTAAAATAGGTAACAGAAATGCTTTTTAATTTAGTTGTGTTTTCAGTGAAGTGGAGGTTATTTTATGCTTGTACTCCCGTTTAGCATGGGTCTCTTTCACTGACACATTATTCACTTGTGATTTCAATTCTTTCTTTTCAAAGCTTCTCTCTCTTTTTTTCCTCCGTTCTTTCTTTCTGCCTGCTTTTCTCTGCTGTTTTCTTTTCATTGGTTTTCTTCTCCTCCCCTATTCAGTTCCTCTTTCTTCTCTTTTCTGAATAGTTCTGGTATTTTAAGAGATGTTGGGGGAGGGGTTAGTTTCAATCACAGCTGCTGCAGAAAAATACTTTTTATGCCCCCACTCGCTTAGAGAAACCAAAATATTGAACGTGAAGTTGTTTACCTCCTTTGCGCACACTCCTCATTATAAAGTCATATTTTCCCCTGCTCCAATCCTTTTAAGTGCTGCCCCATTTGACTTATATACATATACCTATTTGTCCAGATTCCCATTTAAAGAATATTTTTCAGAACTCTTTTAAAAAACAAAACAAAACACAAAACAGTGCTCAAAGGCCTAAAGGCACCTTGCAGATATGTTACAGAAAGCCCTTGCTTCAGGCTTGTGAATAAGGTTCATCTCTTTTGTAGACCTCCCCCCACCCATTGGCCCTCTAGTCCAGAAAACAACACAGATCTGGAAAGAAGTCAAACAGGAGACTGTATTTCCACCTCAGCATTCAGCACTCTGAAAAATGCTTGCTTGATCCATGTACAGTACAATCCTGATCCAGTGATTCAGGAGGCTTAGTTATTCCATCAGCATTTCTAAGTCTATGCCCATCACTGCCATACAAGAGCTATGTTTTCACCTTGGGTTTTATCAAAATACTGCTGGTGATGTTCAAGATTATTTTGGGGCTTCTCAGACTGCCTAATCCTGGAATGCATGCTGGAAGGTGATATTAAAATTATTATTATTATTATTATTATTATTATTATTATTATTATTATTATTATTACTACCCGTCAACAAGTAAAGTATCAGTAGGGTAACTCCTAATGCAGATCAACCTGCATAAACGTGCTTCAACAGGGAATCACGTGGAAGTGAAAATGAATGCATTGAAAACGCTCTGTTTGGTTGGATAGGCCTTGTTTGGTTTACTGTATGTCTTGGTAGAGAGCACACATGTTTCCAAGTTTGTGTGTGTGTGTCTGGGTTTCTTCAGATGGAACTTTTACAGAGAAAACAGTATCTTGGAATGGGATGACTGAAGGGGAGAGAAAGGTGAAAGACAGATAAGAGGAGAGATAAAAGCTGGAATTGAGAAGAATAGGATAAAGAGAGAGAGGCAGAGATGAGAGACGAGGAAGATAAGAGAAAGGAGAGAGAGAGAGAAACGGAGAGGGGAGATGCTGTATACAGAGCAGAGATGAGTTTCCATGGAAACGGGAAGAAGGTACCGCCAGAGACAAAGCATTCCTGTTTTAACAATCTCAAGAACAAGTGATTCAAGATAAAAGTAGAAATACAGGCTTTCTCATTGCTGATGTCCACCCCTGCTGCCTGTAGTTACTGTAGGTGGTTATTAGTTCAGGTACTGTAGTTGGAAAGAGTTGGTAGCAGATAGTCTATTTCCTGGGGAGAGGGTATATTTGAGAAAAAGCAAAAGATGCTAAATACTGCTATACACTACACTCTGCATTTTATACATGTTTAGAACTGAGAGAAGTGTTGCATACTGATTTAGACCTGGTACCAAACCAATCCTGTTATTAAATATCACCAGCGCGACAGAACGCTTGGCTTACCTACTGTACTAGTGACAGTCTGGCGAAGGGTTACAAAGGATTGATGCAGCTGTGCAACAGTGGTATTTTACTGAGATAAAATCTTAACTATTAGAAGTTTTTTCCCCATTCACATTTAATTGAGTTGTGGTTTTGGATTTTGTTTTCACGTTTTCTGTCTCCTTTTAATTCCATTTGTTCTTTCATTGTTCTGCCCCCCCCCCCCCTCATTGTTGACTGCACCTTTTTCCTCTATCTGCAGCTATTCACTAGCGTTGGGATTTCTGAATCCCTTTGTAATCCCTTCAGGTAGATCTGTCTCTCTCTATGTCTGTCTGTGTGGTCTCTCTCTCTCACTCTCACAATCACACACACATTGTATGTGGTTTACAGTACAGGCTTTGATTGTGAATTCTGCATATAGTCATCACATTGATTTGCTGATTGCTAAAAACAGAATTATAACCACAATAGCTCACTGCTTTTTGGACCCTCTACTTTCGAGCTGTCCAACACAGTTGTTTTCGTCTTGCATACCGTATAAAGTAAGAAGTTCAATTTGTCATGTACTGTGTGACGTCTTTTAATTCAAGCTGTGGAGTTTCTTATTTATCAAGCATTCCTGTGTGTTTTGGCTTAATTAATTCCCCTACTGTAGCTGGTTTTCCTAGAGGAAAACTCAAACCATGAAGGAACTGTTCTGCAGTTTTACTGTTGAGACTTTTTTTTTTACCCAGGATAGCCCATGACCATTCACATATGCAAAGCCAAGATCAGTGCAGTGTCTTCGACTGTACCTTAGCGGTACTCATTAATGCTGCTTTGTTCAATAATCCTAGACTGGGCAAATGGAGCCTAATAAATTAGTTTGTCTTTGGATTGCATATGTAGACAATAACATTTCCAGTACAGTGCAAACTAAATAGTGTCCACAACACTGTTTCTACAGTCTTTCCCAGCACATCTTTAATATCAACATGTAAAAAATGTAATAGAGTGCACACAGATAATAAAGAGAATAATTTGCAAACCCAAAAGTGTTCTTCAAACAACTTCATTTCTACTCAGGACTGCCCGTAAGCAAATACAAATTTTGTATTGGAGAAAATACAGAATGTCTAATTATTATTGTGAACTCTGTACTAAACATACAGTACAAAGGGGAGCAGGGATGCTTCATTGGGGGGGGGGGGGGGGGGGGGCTTGCACCACCATCCCTCTCTTTTCTAATTATGTTTTGCTAGTACTGCCTTTATTCCCATCAGGTGGAAAATTGTGGCTGTAGGTCCAATTCAAATCTTATTAAAAATCTCTCCACATTTCTAGGCTATTTCATGGATTTATATATTCCTAAAATGCCTTCTCCTGGTTCAGTTAGTCGAATTGTCCCGTGTTTAAATACTCATTGTGTGTGTGGCTGTAAAGAATACTGACTGCAGCTAGTTTGTGTGAAAGATCAGCTAATAGTAGATGATGTTTTTGTTAAGGTAACGCTAAACGCAAACACGTCAGTTAAAATGAGAGTAATAATTATGAGTAAACTTACTGAAACAGCTGCTTTTTCTGGTCTTGCAGCACTTCAGTTCTTATTTTACTGAAGGTTTGGGGTAGACTGTTTCTGCTATTCTACATACAGGAAGGTACGATCTTGTTGTTCACGTGCTGTGAGTAGTCAACTTACAATCTGGCTGTAGTTGGGCTACCTGTACTGGTACACCGGCAGCTTCAAGTCTGGGAGTTCCCGAGAGAAGTAACTCTTTTTAATATGAGTCATGTTCCCTTTGCGGTTTCATTTCATTTTAGTTTCCTTCTCGCTTCTCTTTTTTTAAAAGCGAATAAGTTCTAAAATAAAAAATCTCCTTTTAATCTGCGTAAGAGTTCCCTGGTGCCTGTCATCGTTGTGCAGCTCTTAGTTTTCCAGATGTTTTCTTTCACTTCGGTGACGTCTCTTAATCCTGCTGTACACCCCTGTAGCTTCAAGGGGCTCTCGGTTTCCTCTCCCCATTCACTTGTATTCTGACAGGACTAGGTGGGCTTTACCTGAGTCAGTGTCCTGGAAAACAAAAGGATCAAAAAGAGGTAAGAATGTGAGAGAGAGATTTCTGAAGTCTTTACACCTATTTTTTTCTTTACACGAGGGGGGTTAGTTTCCTAAATTCCACTCCGTCCCCCTCTCTATCTGTGCTCCAGTTAAGATTTGGAGTGAACAGGTGTTAATATTTGCAGTGGAACATTGCCAGTGTTTTTGTTTTTTCTCACAGTAGTGTGTTATATCCATACCCCTTGTGGTTTCTTCTCCTACTTTTCTTCCCCTTTCATCTCTGTCTTTGTTTCTTCATTCTCTCTGCTGCCTCTCTCACCCCACCCATTGTATTCTCATCTCTCCACATTTACTCTGTACTTTCATTGATTATTCATTAATTATTTTTACAGCTATGGCCAAATGTTTTGCATCATTTTAGGATTGAAACATAATAAAAATGTGTGTGTGTGTGTGTGTGTGTAATGTATATATATATATATATATATATATATATATATATATATATATATATATATATATATATATATATATATTATTAATATAATTATTAATTAAGGTTAATATAGCGAAGTCCACTGGAAGCTGTAATAGTAGTACATTATTTCATGATTTTGAAATGCCACATTTTTCAATTTTGTCAGTTTTTTTAAGTATATGGAAAACTACAAAGTGGTATGTAATTTTAAATGGTAAAACGTAACATTATTCAGCAGGTTTCATTCGACTCTATGAAGCAAAATTTGTAAAATGTTATGGGGTGATGCAAAACTTTTGGCAGTAGCTGTACTCACATTTTATTTAGTCTTGAAATGTTTGGGAGTTAAGGGGTCCATTTTTTCCTTTACTGTCAGTTGCTCACCCCCTCCCTTATTTTTGTTCTCACCTTCTCTCTCATTCTGACCCTATCCCTTCCCCCTCTCTTTCCTTTTCTTCCTCCCCCACCATTCCTCCCTCTCTCTCCCCCCTCTCTCATTCGCTCTTCCTCCTCTCTTTGCTATCAATTTTATTTCCATTTCTCTCACTCCCTTTCTTCTTTGCTGTCTCCCTTTTCTTTCCATCTCCCTCTCACTCTCTCACTCACTCGCTCATCCCCTCCCTTTTTTCTTTGCTGTCTCCCTTTTCTTTCCATCTCCCTCTCTCTCCCTCTCTCACTCACTCGCTCATCCCCTCCCTTTCTTCTTTGCTGTCTCCCTTTTCTTTCCATCTCCCTCTCTCTCACTCACTCGCTCATCCCCTCCCTTTCTTCTTTGCTGTTTCCCTTTTCTTTCCATCTCTCCCTCCCCCCTCTTGCCCTCTCTTCTTTCACACAATCTCTCAGCCTCCTCTTTTCTTCTTCCCTCCCCTCTTATGTTATCTTCCGTGCTCTCTCTCTCTCTCTCTCTCTCTCTCTCTCTCTCTCTCTCTCTCTCTCCCTCCTCCCCCTCACACTTTTCTACCCTCCCTTTTCTCTGCTCTCTCTCTCTCTCTCTCTCTCTCTCTCTCTCTCTCTCTCTCTCTCTTGCTGTCCTTTTCTTTTTACCTGATAAGTCTCTCTTGCTGCACTCCTCTAATATACCTGTTTCTGCTTGCATGCTTACATTATTTATTTTGTTGTTGTATTGTTTTGCTAAATTATTCTTAATTCTAATTTCTTTGTCTTTACTTTCTGTTCTGCATTGGCAGAATATTTTAAGTGGCAGCAGTACAGAGAGCTAGCTGCACAATGTGCAGTGAGGAAGCCTCCTCCCCCACTGAGTGAAATGGTAGCTTCAAACTTGCCTAGTACAGTATGTGTGGAAGCACATACAGCCCTCCCTAATTATAAAGCACTGGGACCTCCTTCCCTCTTCCAAAAACAAATCATTAGGAACTCGTTTCTATCCATTCGTGTTGAAGGGGTCTTGCAGCATCATAGAATTTCAGAATGAGGAAATCCAGTGGTAAGGGGCAGAGTCTTGTACAGTATTATTAGATGGAGAAGGTTATATCACATCTACTTTTTAAAGGGGCAGAACCTAATAGAATACACATTTCTACTGCAGCATGTTCAGAAATACAGGCAACTACAGTATTACTGCTTTCAGGAACAACAATTCAGACGAGTCACGGAGTGTTCTGTATTCTGTCTACGGTTGACCAAACAGGAAGCAGGTTGAGGTTTTTGTCCGGGTTCTGTATTTGTGCTTCAGCGTTGCAATAATTCTCGTGGGATTATGCTAGGTTTTAACCCTTCACTATATTACAAACCTTCACTATGTAAGACTGTTGCGTTCTTTTTACAGATTTCCTGCAGGGAGGCAAAACGCCACTTATTGAGCTTTGCTTTCCCATGCTTCTTGTGCAGTTAACATTGACGTCTCATAGCATTTTAAACATATTTGAATAAGTTCATTATTGGTTGTGGCTGTTTACATGAGTCTTGGCTGCATTATTAAATGAACAGGAAGGCATCTGGATTTCTTAAGGAAATTGGCTTCCTGGTTGGACTGGGATTGTATTTTCATTTTTAGTGAGCAGGAAGGAAGGCCTAACCAGTCTCAGCTTTGTTCTACAGTGCTAATCAAATGTGTTTTCTGTTCTCCGCAAGAGAGACTCGATACTCATTGGATTACTGCTGCTGAGAACCATTTGATATTTATAATATAGCAATAATACACCCACAAGAACGTTTGGGGCATCAAACCCGATTTCATAATATGAGGGGGGCCTGAATTTAGTTAGTGTGGAGTGAACGCCTTTTGAGTTGAGAGTTGCAAATCTGTCTTATTTTGAGCCTAACCTTTTTTTTTTTCTTTTTGCTTGAAGGAGGAAGACTGTTGGCTGACTAGATGTTACACTAAAGTCATGGAACAGTTGATCAATAGTGGAACTCAGACGGACCCCGTGGTCGTGCTTTCCCTGGCGCAGGCAGCTGTTTTAGGCTTGATTTCTCAGAACGAAGTGTTTGGAGCCACCATAGCGCCCAATGGCTTCTACACCGGAGAACCCAAAGAGTCCCCTCCTCCACAGCAGGAGCAACTAGAATACGGTTTTACCGACCAGCTCATCGGGGCCAATGGAGACTACCTTCCAGAGACAGAGGACGGGGAGCCCCCGGATGCAGAGGAGAGGAGGAAACCCGGCCCGAAAGGGAAAAGAAAACGGGAGGAGTCCTCGGGGTCTGAAGGTCTGGACTCAGAGGAGGCGAAGCAGGTCAAAGGAGAGGGCCGCTCTAAAATAGACTGCAGCCAGAAACCAGCAAGCCCTTGCACTGGGGACGGGATGAAAATGATCAACCCGTGCTGCTTCAAAAGCAATCTTCCACACCTAGTCACTCCTGTAACACGTCACAAGCACAAGCAGAACGGGAACTGCTGTCCCAGCTGCAAGGAGGAGGGTAAAACCAGACGTGATGAAGAGGAGGAGGAGGAGGAGGAGGAGGAGGAGGAGGAGGAGGAGAAGAATAATAAGAATAAAGACCTCTCTGAACCCAGCGAAGAGAGCCAGGACAGCCCTGTTTTGAGCCAGTACTTCGAGCCCAGTGAAGTGGGGTACGAGTCTGGGGAGGTGGCCGGGCCAGAGGGTGAGTTTGATGAGAACAGCCAGAACATGAGCTGGCAGGAACAGACGGACAGTGAGGGAAACGCACAGCACAGCCGGCGGGTGCAGATCGACCGGCTGGACATCAACGTGCAGATTGACGAGTCCTACTGCGTCGACATGGGTGAAGGGCTGAAGCGCTGGAAGTGCCGCATGTGTGACAAGTCTTACACCTCCAAGTATAACCTGGTCACGCACATCCTGGGCCACAGCGGCATCAAGCCCCACGAGTGTCCACACTGTGGCAAGCTCTTCAAGCAGCCCAGCCACCTGCAGACACATCTCCTCACCCACCAGGGCACGCGGCCGCACAAGTGCGGCGTCTGCAAAAAGGCCTTCACTCAGACCAGCCACCTCAAGAGACACATGCTGCAGCACACGGACGTCAAGCCCTACAGCTGCTGCTTCTGCGGGCGCGGCTTCGCCTACCCCAGCGAGCTGAAAGCTCACGAGACGAAACACGAGAACGGGCGCTGCCACGTGTGCGTGGAATGTGGGCTGGACTTCCCCGCACTGAGCCAGCTCAAGAGGCACCTGGCCACGCACCAGGGCCCCACCTCCTACGAGTGCTCAGAGTGCAGCAAGTCCTTCCACTACCGCAGCCAGCTGCAGAACCACCTGATGAAGCACCAGAACATCCGGCCGTTCGTCTGCAGCGAGTGCGGCTTGGAGTTCTCCCAGATCCACCACCTGAAACAGCACGCGCTCACACACAAGGTGAGAGGCTGCTTCCAAGGCTCGGCTGCATGTTCCATGTAGTGGAGCTAAAACTGAAATGCTCTGCTTTTTTGGCCTGTTTGTTTTAAATAAGTTAGGAGCTTAAACAAATAGTTACTAAAACCTACTGCTAGAAATGCATGCTGCATTTTATAAATATGGCATTGGGTTTAGTATTTAATCATAGCTAATGATGTCTTGCCACCAGACTTTAATAGTGGTAAAAAATTGCTTTATTAAAAATGCTGGTAATTGATTACTGAGAATGCTTGTGTTGTACAAAGTATAAATCCTCCTCTTGCATTGTATGGTCAGTAGCCTGTGTGCCTGCATGGCTGGCTGGGCTGGCATCTGTATCAGAACGCAGTTTGTTAGCAGGTTTGATACTCCACAGCTGGGGGTCACTGTCCTGCAGTGGCGTGATTGACTGCCCCCCTGGGTGACTAGCTGGCCTGCATATTAAACTGACTGAGGGGCCCAGCTGTTCCCACTTGATCAGTTAATGAAGATGCTGCGTGGGGGAGGATATGTAGGCCTCAAGGAAACTTGGAGGAGGGGAGTGTGGATCAGATTGGTTTAATAATTATCATGAATGCCCTGGGAATGTCAAAAGAAAGCTTTGCATTTATTTTAATTGTTTTATTTTAAGTTCTACACACAACTTTAAAAAATAAACTTCGAACAGAACTATAAAACTACTGAGATCTCTAAACAAACGGGAGAAAAAAATAACACCTCTGTTTACTTTTTTTGCTAACGAAGATTTGGATTGTGGGAAGCTTCCTCTTTTGTTTTTAGTGTAGTCCCTTCCATTGCTGTTGACTAAGCTTGCTCCCCCTTGTGTCTTGTTAAAGTAATTGCAAGGGCAGATTCAGCACTCTCAAACACGATGGCGCCGCAGCCATGAGTATTCAAGGGCGGCTGCAGCACCATCCAGAACCCTGGCGGCAGCACTATTGTTCTGCATTCTAAATCTAGACTGTAACCCTGAGCACATACAGTTCATTAGTGTATTGTGCTGATTTGTTAGACTTCAGTCCAGTAGTCAAGGAATTGTCTGGTTTTAATTTACACTAACCATGATACAGTGCTTCTCTTTCTGTGTGGTGCAATTAACCTGCTTTTTACCTTTTTAAGACATCGGAACATTTGTGCTTTGTTGTTCTAGGGTGTAAAAGAATTCAAATGTGACGTGTGCTCACGAGAGTTCACGCTGTCGGCGAACCTGAAGAGGCACATGCTGATTCACGCCAGCGTGCGCCCCTACCAGTGCCACATCTGCTTTAAAACCTTTGTTCAGAAACAGACGCTCAAGACACACATGATTGTCCACTTACCTGTCAAACCTTTCAAATGCAAGGTAAGACTCCTGAGAATGAGACACAGCACTGTAACAGCCTGATGCAGTACATTTGAGAGCTTCAAGAAAGGGTTTGTACCCTAGCACTGACCTCTGTATGACCTTTAACAGCTGTGTTACTACGACACATGCTAACCAGGTATGACCAGTGTGAAAGGAATCCTACAGAACTAGGGAATACTAGATAGGGGCTGGGATTTAAGGGATCTGAAAATGTATTTATTTATTATTTTAACTTTACTGATGTTAGGAGTTAACGTTTTAGCTAAAAACTAGCCGAGCTAAGATCCCTTAAATAGACTAACCTATTATTTTTGTTGTTGTTGTATATCTATATATATTTGTATAGGTCTGTGGAAAATCCTTCAACCGAATGTACAACCTCCTGGGCCACATGCACCTCCATGCAGGCAGCAAGCCTTTCAAGTGCCCGTACTGCTCCAGCAAATTCAACCTGAAAGGCAACCTGAGCCGACACATGAAGGTCAAGCATGGCATCGTGGACATATCTCTGGACGGGCCAGGTGATTGTTACTGAGGAATCAGATGAACATCCACTGCAGCATGGGGATGATAATGTCTTGCTTGCGGAGAAATAGTATTAAAAAAAGAACTGCATGTGCCCCTTGCATGTCAGTTTCTGTAACGACGCAAGGTCGGACATGCTTTTAATGAAGTTGTGCTTTCCTCACAAAGAAAATATGTGTATGGTGCCTCTAGTGTTATTAAATGTTTAAAATCCCAGCTGTTTGAGAGTTAACGTCCGTGTTTGTTTTTTTTACCTTCTAGATCTGGACATGAACAGCTCTGAAAACCCTGACATGGAGGGTCAGGAAGACTATGAGGAAGATAATTCCTATGATTACACTGAATCAGAAACCCCTGACAACACACAAGACATTTCCAAACTGTCTGAGGAGGCCATGAAAGACATGGGGTACTATGACTTTGAGAAGGAGACAGACAGATACCCAATGGCTTGAAGGCTGCGATGCAGTGTTCACTACAGTGATGGGGATGGGAGGTTCAAAGAGCCTGACGAAGCTCAGGGCACTGGATTGGTTGGCTGTTGACGGCCCCATCACAGAACCCTACTGAACTTCCAAGAAGTGCCTGCGGTGAGACGTGCTTAACAATGCAGCTGTTCTGCCTCCAGGTCCCACTAGATTGTACTGAAACCAGGTATATACAGTAAGGAAGGCAAACGGTTTCACACCCCAGTTCAGTGGGTGCCCAGTGAAACCAGTGACTGTTTAATATTCCTGCAGAAAAGTTCTGGCACTGTCTAGCCATCCCTAGGGGGGGGGGCCTCTGGAAAGAAAAAATAAAAACATTTAGATGCAACTTTTTCTCATGTTTTCAAATGGTTGAAGTATTATTCGTTGATTGTGGTATAAATAGAACTTGTGGGAAAAAGTAGTCTTGCTGATGAGTAACAGCCAGGGTCAGAGAAAATAGCAAACAACGGTTTACAAACCAGTACTGCTAGAAAGTGTACAACCCTAGAAGTTCTTACAGTGATGGTTATCTAGGAGGCAAAATAACCCCCCAACGGTGGGTCACGATACTCTCATTCTAAAATGTAGGATATGGATCCTCGGCTAATACCCTACATTGTCCAAGGCAGGGTTGAGGTGTTTACATTGGCTGCTGCATAATGGGAACAGCATCCGTGCAGCTTGAAAAGGTAATACTATTTAGACGGATTGTTTCCTGCACAGAGACAGTTGTCAGGTTCACTGTTATTATGATTGTTTTATCAGTCCACTAGATGGCGACCTTTAAGTGCACTGTGCTTCAATTCCGAGTAGCTGCTGTTGATGCTTCCCTGTGAAATCCTAGTGTGTTCAAACCTCAAACAGGAATCAGCCCTGGGCTTCTAGGGTTTGTTTATTGACACTATGGTGCCAATAAAAAGATGCTACTATGTGTTAGTGATGGAGGCTGAAAGATAACATGCTGTTGCTGCCTCCACATGGCCAGCTTGGTGGAACGTTGGTGAATATGGATTGTCTCCTGAAACCCTTTGTATTCCCTGAATGCCAGGGTTTGAATTGGAGACGTCTCCAAAGTGAAGTCTCTTTTGGGCCGTGGGTGTGTCTGTAGTCAGGGCAGGGTGATGCACCGAACCCTGGAGTAAAGAATGGGAAAACAACTGAAACAAGGATTAGACATCAGGTGCAATTTGAATGATAACTTTTACAATAAGTGTTCTAAAGAAATATACTTTTTGCTAGTTCTTCTGGAAATGTACAGTTCACTTAGAGGAACAGCCTGTTTTCTCTTCACATGTTAACACGTTTATAGAGCATGGTTCTGCATTTGGCAATGCGTTGCTACATACCTGTTTTGCAAAGATACCAATAGAAGTTTTTTGACAAGCTGAAAATGTTGTCACAGATATATAAATCAATCTTTTGCCCATTAAAATGATTCCTGCTTGTATGGATTGAAGTATAAGCAGTTTAGTGATTGTATTAGTGCTTATTCATGTGTTCAAGTACACTAATCTGTATTGTACTTCTATTAGTTCTGTTCAATCTCAGGGCCTTTGTGTGTTCCTTTCATTCATCTGGTCACTGTGGACCAAAGAATTTGACTACTACCAAAAGAAAGACTTGAAGCCAAACAGTGCAGAAAATGACTATTATTCCAGCACCTGGAACGGAGCCTCTTGACGCATTGTACCACATTCTTACAAATCCTGGTTTTCTGATCAAGATGGGAAGACAACTATTGAGCAAGTGTGTGAAAGCTGGTCTTTGATTCTGACCTGAAATATTGCATCTGAGTTGTTGTAAAATAGCAAAACTACTTACGTACATTATTGCAACTTAGTGCACCAACTAGGACCAGTATCTGTGAAAACTCCTGCTGTATGTTCGTGTTAAGAGTGAGATAGTGTACTGTCCACGGAGTGTGCTGTAGCAGGGCTCCCCTGCCACCAGGAGGAGCTTGCTGAATGCTGTGCTGTGTATTGTGTAGAGCTGCACTACACTGCTTGGCAGTATTAACATGTAAATGCATTTCAGATATTCCTTTTAGGCATTAACAAGGATACATGTGGGGGGCAGATTCCCATGGAGATCTTTCATTATCCATCTCCACCACACTGAGGCATTTAAAAGGCTTTAGCCCTCCCTCTCATCTCCGTATAGTTTATAATACTTGAGTTTCCTAAAGAGCATGCCAATAACAAATACACTGGAGATACAATGACACTAATTTGCCCTGTGTTGGGGACTCTCTCCAGTAGCTGACAGAGGTTGAGTTGCTGTTGACTAAGCTGGCGTAACTGTGCACAGATAAGAGAGAAGATATTGCATTTCCTAACCTTCACAGTTAAGACACAAATAAAACCTTTTGAAAGGATCAGACCCGTTTTCATTTCTGTTGCATTGGTGTGAATATACTGTACATGTAAAATGCTGTGTACCTGACAAGAATATTGTAAATAATAAATTTATTTACCTTTAACAAATACTGATATTCTGTGTAAACATAATGTATTACCCAGTTCAGTGTTTGTAACTTGGCATTGGGTTTGGATAATGGGTCTTTGGTACTTCAAAACTCAAGCAAAATTCTGCGGTAGAGCTTGTAGGAAACTCAGGCAGGCAAATCTCCAGTTTCCACCCCAATAATATGAAGAGTTACTTAAGCTTGCAGAAAATAAAGAACTACCTTTTGATGTCTGTACTGAGCAGCTAAAGTTACATTGAAAAGAATTTCCAGTTTCATTGTCCAGTAGTTTGCTTTCAAACCCTGAACTGGCATTGTGCCGTTGTTCTGGATTGGGATACATAACACATTACAGAACTGGTGACTCTGTCGCTAGTTCAGAAATCAGCTCAATTAAAAAGAGAGAGAAGGAGGCCATGCTCAGAATATGCCAACTCTAAAACCCTTCATATAGAAAACGAATGAGACACAAATCACACCTCTTAAGTAGCAATGAAGTAACAAAAGTGGAGGTTTTATAATGGTTTTTATTGCTTGAAAATGTGGGAGTTAATTTCAGTCATTTAAATATCTGTATTACAGTGTTCGAGGGGTACTTCACATTACAAAACAGGGACTTGGAGGAGAACCAGCAAGACGGTTTACCCTGTGATGGTACGCTCACTGACAGCATGTACCTGCTCGTGTAGACTCAAACGTATTACATTTTCCCTTCAGTTAAAAATGAGGTAAAAAAAATAAAAGATGTAACTTCATTTCCAGCTTGGACAAGTTATGGAGTTCACTGCTTGCCCAGAGTTTTGTCAAGGTTGTTCTTAATAGCATCTAGGAAGTCGGTAGTGTTCACATAGTGCTCATTCAATTTGCATCTGTGCAGGGGAAAGAAAGATGAATTTAACAGTTAGGAACACAGTATAGTAAAGGTTATTTCAACTAGGAGTGAATTTAATTACCACTGTTTTAATATGAATATAGTGAACGTTTATGGTGCTCAATTGTAAGGGCACAGGCAGCCCCCACTCTTTATTACAGAACTAGTTCAAAGAAAGAATACCATTTTACTTGCAAGCCTCGTTCTCATGGCAAGTGTCCTGAAAGCAGCTTCCAATTACCATGTTGCAAAGGGACACAGCAGCGCAACACACAACAAACAGACACTTACTTGCTAAGGCCATGGATACAGCCTGCAAGGTCCTTGGTCATTACTCCACTCTCAACAGTTTCGACACACACTTTCTCCAGGAGCTGGGAAAACCTTTTAGTAAAAGAAAGAAAACATGAACGCAACTGTAAATTAGCTATATGGTTTGCTGCAGTCATCTATACTCACCCAACTGACAAAACCTAGTTTAAACACAAGCTGTTGAGGGGTCTGGTCTGCGTGGTCTTTTTCAAAGTGTCCAACAAGGCAATAGGACCCTGCATATACAAACAAGCAAAAAGCACACAGAAGCAGCACTTCAAGCACACGAGAAAAAAAGAGGTCAAAAGGAGGAAGAGTCGCTTGCAAAGCCATAACTGTCCTCTACAATGAAAGAAGAGAGCAGACCCATCCTCTACAATGAAAGAAGAGAGCGTGGAACCGTCCTCTACAGTGAAAGGAGAGTGTGAGGAAGGGAGACACTCATTCAGTTTATTCACACAACAGATCAGGGAACAAGCACATATACACAGCAAACAGAGCAGCTCTTCGGGACAAACTACCTGATCAGATCTGAGTTGCCATCTAGTTTGCCACGGTGTTCCAAGCCCCTGGTCCAGGCAAAAATACTGGCAATGGGATTGGTGCTAGTTGGATTGCCCTGAAATGGAAGCATGCAATATTTCAGACCAAGTACAGAGCAAAAAGTAATTCATACACACATTTGCATTAACTTCTGAAACACAAATTTGTGAATGTAGTAAACGACAATCAAAGTGTGGATCGGTTATTAGCAAACCACTGTGTAAATTGTCCATGTTTACAAAATGCATCTGTAATTTATTGTGTATCAATTATAACAAGCAGTAGTTTAATCCATTTGTAATACAAAACTTTTCTTTTGACTACGCAGGCCACCTGCTTGTAAAGTTTGGGCAACCTCATGTGTAACCTCAAATCATACCACAATGTAATGGCTTTGGACAGTATGTATTGGAGTACTATAGCTATAATGGGATATAAGAAAATATAACAGATAAATACATGAATGGTGAACCCTCCCTTATTCACTGGTAGTTCATGAACTAACTATCACTCATGAGAAGGGCTCCTCTAGTGGGCACTGGCACCAACAGGATCCCTCTCCTCAGCTCTATAGTTCTACATTCACCCCTTCAGACCAGGGATCAGATATACAGAAATGTAATAATTAAAAAGGCATGCACTAAATTAACTGGGCTATAACTGGCTTGGTTCCACTTGGAACACCAGACTATATGACGAATCAAAGATGCAACATCTGAGGGTTTCCCTGGTAAAACTAATATATAAAAAGTCTAACTACTGTACAGCAAGCACCCTAAGAACAATTAACTGGTTTAAAGTGTCCTGTCCGAGTCACATTCCTGAAACGTTTAGGGGGCGGGGTGCAAGGAGTGGTCATTTTCCCTATTGATTTGGGAAGCAGTCCTTCCAGAGATTCTTTGCCTCTTGCTCTCTCCTGCAGGGTCTCTCTCTCTCACCTTCTGGTGCTCTCTGAAGTGGCGGGTCACCGTTCCGTGGGCTGCCTCAGCTTCGATGGTCTTGCCATCAGGACAGACTAGGACAGAGGTCATGAGACCCAGGGAGCCGAACCCTGAAAGGGGGGGAAGAGGAGAGAATATGATAGAGAGAGAGATATAGATAGATAGATAGATAAAATTAACCCTTTAAACAAGGTACCCTGCCTGCAGCCATACCTTGAGCCAGGATGTCTGACTGCACGTCCCCATCATAGTTCTTACAGGCCCAGACGAAGGCACCAGAGGACTTGAGCACCTGAGCCACCATGTCATCAATGAGACGGTGCTCGTACCATATCTTCAGCTCGTCAAACTGGGGCTTGTAGTGCCTGTGGGAGGGAACGGAGGTCACATCAGGCCACCGCTGTGTCACAGCAACAGGCAGGTTTGAAATGATAGCGCTCGCGGTTTCAGGCTCTTACTTTTCGAAGATGTCTTGGAAGATGTCCTTGAAGCGCCCGTCGTAGGCTTTCAGGATTGTGTTCTTGGTGCTCATGTAGAGGGGCCACTTCTTCTGAATGGCATACTGGAAGCAGCTGTGAGCAAAGCCAGTGATGGACTAGGGACAGACAGCAAGCACACAGCCAGGGGAACAGTTGGTTATTTATTTATTTATTTATAGTGAAATAATAATCCGATAAAGAAACTGAAATTACAAATACATACATGACATTGTGGAGTATAAAAAAAAAAAAAAAAAAAAAACTCACTCTGCCAGCTTCCATACCCAGACCTATTATCTAACCAAGTTATAACATAAGAAATTGAGTCAAGCAGACACACTGAAGGAGGCACAAGCCGAAATGTCTGTCTGCTTCACTTAACATCCTAGACGCTGTACCTCAGCTGTGATTGAGAGTTTGGAAGTGATGGGGTGCTACCCTGCCTCCAGTCTCACCTCGTCTGTGTTGTACATGCCCATCCCACAGCCACCGCCAGGGAAGTCAAACACCTCCCACTCCTGAGCCTTGCTCCCGTCATTGGGGGTGAACACCATGTTGAATTTGCCAGGCTTGTCCACCACGAAGTCTGTCGCTTTGTACTGGAACAAAAAGAAGAGAAGTGTCAAATAAACGAATTGAGAAAGCTTAAGATCCATCAAACATTCTGCGTGAACAGCAAGACAAATCTGGGTTGCAGACCCAGGGATATGCAATATGCAACGTGAACATCATGAAACAAGGTTACTTTTTCTGGCAACTAGTTAAAATTGTCTCCATGTGAAGTGTTCATGCAATATCTGATCAAACTAGAATGGAGAAATGTGGGCACAAATTGTTGGTATTAATGTCACGTTGAGCAAGTTCCGTTCCAGACAGCCCACCTGATCTCCGAAGGCGTGTCTGCCGATGGTGATGGCTTTTGTCCAGCCAGGAACGAGGCGGGGAATGTTCTTGCAAATGATTGGCTCGCGGAAGACTGTCCCACCCAGGATGTTCCTAATTGTTCCATTCGGGCTTTTCCACATTTTCTTCAGTTTGAACTCTAAATGGGAAATACATTTTGAGGTTTGTATTAACAAAAATACATTTTGAGGTTTGTATTAACAAAAAAATTAATACAACAAAAAACACATGCATTGTTCTTGCATACTGATGGCTGAAACCGACACGAGGTAGGCTTACCTTCCACCCTGGCCTCATCAGGAGTGATGGTGGCACATTTAACAGCAACATGGTACTTCTGGGTGGCCAGTGCAGAGTCGATGGTGACTTGATCGTTAGTCTGGTCCCGGTACGGAAGCCCCAGATCGTAATACTTCAGGTCCACAGCCACGTTGGAGAGAATCAGCTGGATGCAAGAAAGAGTCAAGTTTCAAAATCAAGCCACCATGCAATTTACATCCATAATAAAGAATCACAACTACTAAAAAACACATGCACCGTTTGACTTCTTAGCATCAGTCTCTTAGCAACTCTAACAATACCAATACAATTCACTGCACTCCAGACGACATTAGAATCTAAATTGATTGTGTCCTTTTCACATCTTGGGCTCCCTTCTGGAAAGGGAAAGTACTTGGATACAGGGAAAGTTATTTAATGTGCTCCACTAGACAGCGACAAGGTAGAGCAATTTGCAGCATACTCACCAGGTGAACAGCCAGCCTTCTAGAGACTACAATTCAGATCCTATCAAACCTCCTTTGTAATAAATCGACTTGCACTAGGCAAGGGGACTGGTTTTAAAATGTTGAGACGTGCCTGAGATCCTCAGGGCATTTATCAACCAGACTGAACCTGTAGCACAATGTGTCCATCACTACTAGATTGCAGCTGAACAGCAACTAGTACTGCAGTTTAAGAACAGGTCTAAACTGTAATTACAAAAGGTTGCATTGCTGCTCAAGGCCACACTCCTGTGCAGTTACAACAGCATTGTAATGACAGAGTCCGTCCTGAGAGCTTACTTCAGTAGTGCAATGCTGTGGAACAAGGCACACTTCAACTGCCTTCCAGTTGTCTTTGGACCATGTAGTACTTATGCACTGGAACACTCAAGTTTAACAAGTAATTAAGTACAAAAATAAGAAGATCTAAAAGCGGCTGTACAATGTGCAATAGACCTCCTGAAACAGGCTGCCAATGTATTAGATTGCTCTTGACTGCAGAGAAACACACTGTACTTGGCAACAGCAGTTCCTCCCAGTGTCTGCTCATTGTACGTGCTCTCACTGAGTAAGCACTCCTTCCTGCTCTTCTGTTAACAATTGAACACACACACAAGTGAAGACTCGTCACCATCTCACTGGACTGCAGAGCCTCTACAACATTTCTGTTCATATCAGTCCTGATGACCAGCATGGGACACTGAACAGAATACCAAACATGGGACCTTTATTATTAACCCAGAAATACCCCACTATAAAATGTCCCAGAGGTTAGGCTTGATTAGACCCAATGCAGCATGGAGACACCGTGTCTGGAGCATACGAGAGCATGGATGCAGTCTGATTGGCAGTTCAGCAGTAGAACAGAGAGCTCCCCTAATGCAGAGGCTCCCATTCACCCCTACACATTGAAGAGCAGAGCTCCCCTAATGCACAGGCTCCCATTCACCCCTACACATTGAAGAGCAGAGCTCCCCTAATGCACAGGCTCCCCATTCACCCCTACACATTGAAGAGCAGAGCTCCCCTAATGCACAGGCTCCCCATTCACCCCTACACATTGAAGAGCAGAGCTCCCCTAATGCACAGGCTCCCATTCACCCCTACACATTGAAGAGCTGAGCTCCCCTAATGCACAGGCTCCCCATTCACCCCTACACATTGAAGAGCAGAGCTCCCCTAATGCACAGGCTCCCCATTCACCCCTACACATTGAAGAGCAGAGCTCCCCTAATGCACAGGCTCCCATTCACCCCTACACATTGAAGAGCAGAGCTCCCCTAATGCACAGGCTCCCCACTCACCCCTACACATTGAAGAGCAGAGCTCCCCTAATGCACAGGCTCCCCATTCACCCCTACACATTGAAGAGCAGAGCTCCCCTACTGCACAGGCTCCCCATTCACCCCTACACATTGAAGAGCAGAGCTCCCCTACTGCACAGGCTCCCATTCACCCCTACACATTGAAGAGCAGAGCTCCCCTAATGCACAGGCTCCCCATTCACCCCTACACATTGAAGAGCAGAGCTCCCCTACTGCACAGGCTCCCCATTCAGCCCTACACACTGAAGGGCAGGGCTCCCCATTCAGCTCTACACACTGAAGGGCAGGGCTCCCCATTCAGCCCTACACACTGAAGGGCAGGGCTCCCCATTCAGCCCTACACACTGAAGGGCAGGGCTCCCCATTCAGCCCTACACACTGAAGGGCAGGGCTCCCCATTCAGCCCTACACACTGAAGGGCAGGGCTCCCCATTCAGCCCTACACACTGAAGGGCAGGGCTCCCCATTCAGCCCTACACACTGAAGGGCAGGGCTCCCCATTCAGCCCTACACACTGAAGGGCAGGGCTCCCCATTCAGCCCTACACACTGAAGAACTCACCTTCTCTTTGATGAATTCCCAGATGATGCGGGTCATCTCATCACCGTCCATCTCCACCACAGGGTTGGAGACTTTGATGCGCTTGTCAGCATCTGAGAAACAATATATAGATTAACAAGAATAAATAAAACTAACACACAGGAGATGTCATTTTCAAGGGCAAGACTGCAGTCCCACTCCACCATTATATACCATTCGAGATCTTCCAAACTGACTCCAGTTGATTTTAGGGAACAATTAAAAGTTGTCTGATCTCAAGGAATGAATAGGAATATATGGAGTTGGTAGTTCTTGGAGAAAGAGAGTGGCCCTAATCCATGAAGGACCTTAAATTATTACAGCAACTTTAAACACAGAATCATGACCAAAAGAAACCCCCAAACTCCCCTCCCGTCCTAACCATGCTGCATCCGTCACTCCCTCGCGGTATATTACAGTGAAATAATACTGAAGAGGAGAGCATGGCTGAACTCCTGAGGTCTCTATCTATCTCTGTGAAACGCAGGTGACAGCAGGACGCGGCACTCCTTGTGTGGGAGTTAGTAATGGATTGTTAAATGACTCATACTGCACTGTACACCACACAGGAAAGTGTACACCTTCAATATACTGCACAGAGCAGTGTTGCAAACCTGCAAAGGTTTGAATTGAAGCCACACATGTAGCCACATTTCTGATCAGAACCCCAGATCACATTATAAAATGACTACAATGCACAAGCAGTCCCACCCCTACAGTGAAACCCTCTCGGTACTCAAGGATACCCTGGCAGCTGCCTGGCTCCTAATCCCTTATCGTTTATGTTCAAGACAGTTTAAACATAATCACCCACCTAATTTTAAGAGAGCTCCTTTACGTCTGTCACAGCAGTTACTGCTCATATAACTGAAAGTGCTGGCGCCTACAGATCACCTTGTAACTGTAATAAGAAGCTGTTATCCTTTTTTGACCGGCTGCCAGTTTTTTTTAATTACCTCTTTGGAAATTTCACAAGCAGACAGTACAGTATTTGCATGGCCTGTATTGCTCGTGTCTGTACTGTTTCACATTTAGAGCTCTTAGGAGTGCATGATAAAGTACAGGATATGGCCTATCCATTCGCTTCCTCTCCGACAGACTCCTGAACTACTGTAGGTCTGCTTAGGCTGTAGCTCAGCTGTGTAAATCAGCTTCATTCAAACCAGCTGTAACCAGTAAGGCACTGTTACCTTGAAGGTCAGACCCACTTTCCAGGTTACTGATAAAGCACTGTGATTTAATTCTTGTAATGCAGTTGCATGTAAACATGCTGGAATACACGGGTACTGCAAGAACAACAGCGTCACAGGCGAGTTCACTAAAACACACACAACTCTACACAGCATGACCTTCACCTAACCTATTTACCTACTAAGACCACAGCTACTGATTGCAATTCAGCACCAGCACCTCAATACCGGAAATAGTCCAAATGCCACAACAGCAACACATATATATATATATATATATATATATATATATATATATATATATATATATATATATATATATATAATATATATATTTAATTGTACCCCCCTATCACTCTGAAAGCCTATTTAAACTTATCCCAGGGGACTTTTGGTTGTTTTGACCTTGGTTACTATTAAAAGACCTGTAAGAGTTTTTAAAACAGAAAAAATTTTAAAAAATACATGTTTAATATGCATTTCCATGGGCACAGAAAACAGATTTTAAATGCATCACCCAAACACGCTTTTAAGTGGTGACCGGATTAACTAAAGAAGACAGAGCTGTTTGAAATGCTTTTACAATACTGCAATATTAAAGCAGTAAACTCGGAACCGCTCCAGTATTGTGTTTATATCGCACTAATATATGCCAATATCACAGCAACGCAATATCAACCCGACCGATGCGTGTCCTTTGCAGCCCTGTCCGAGTGGTCCTGGAATGACACAGTACAGAGAGGACCTCCAAAATGGACCACTGGAAGCAGCAAATAAAAAGGTGCGCTTTCACATATTGAGTTAGTTAAATGGGCTGTTTTGTGGATGCAAGACACGGGTATATAGTGAATACATGAAATAACCCTATCGCTGCAGCACAGCAGAAGCGCGAGAAGCGGGGCGGAATGCCTCGGATTTAATGGAACAGGACAGAATTCCGATCGTGAAAGAAAAGTTACAATGTTTCGCATAAACGCTAGAGGTTTCCCATTTCTCAGCCTCAACAGCTGCTGTATTTTAAAATGTTGCAAATTCTTAATGCAACAACGAGTTAACTTTTTGTTCTCCAGGGAGTTGGGAGGAGAGGTGTCACCGTACCGGCTCTTTAGCAAAATGGTCGCTACTCAAACTCTGAGACGAGTTCTACAACAGTGTGCTTCGAGTTAATTCAAAGATCGGCTGTATTCAGAGAGCAGCATGCCCTGGTTTCCATATCACAAGCTGGTTTTGCAATCGTGTCGACCCGGAATCTCAACTTCGAAGCGATAAACCGGCAAAAAAAAGTTTCTTAATTTAGACAAAACCCCGTCCGCCGCTAGCAGCAGCAGCAGCAGCAGCAGCAGACCGTTATGGCTGTGTTTTTTTGTTTGTTTGTTTGTTTGTTTTTTACTACGACTAGGTCAAATTCAAACAAATCGATCGCTTGTGACGAAAGCCTACAATCAAAACAAACAGTCTCTATCCTGGCTGTACAGTCTGCTCTGCAAATCTATCACCGGCATAGTATCACTATTACAATGAACAGAGCGCTTTGCTAATACATAAGAATATTCACATACAAATATCTGGATGAAAACGTTGTTGAACAAATAACAAAATGCACAGTGTTATTAACTATAATCAGTTATAAAATACACGCATTACATTTGCAGCGTAATAATTATACGGTACATTTTTTTAAATACAGCTTAATTAATCTGCCCAAGGATTCTGCTATTGCTAAAAATAGTTACACCATTACCAAAATAAAATAAAAAAAATAACGAGATTAAAAAAGCGAAGTTGCTCACAGTTCCGCTGCTGTTGTGATCGCTGGCGAGCGGCAGGTGCAAGCACAGCCGGGTTTTTAGCAGAAAGCACGGCAGCCGATTTGATTGAGTTGAGGACCTTCAAGTACCCTGCCATGATGAATACAGTTTACAGGCTCGACGCTGCTGTTAATCGGTTACACTCCGGTCGCACAAAAGGCCGACAGAGACTGTGGAGCCGACCAAATATGCAAAGCACCTCCCACCAGACCGTCAGACACGTACACCCGGCTCAGACACACGTCAGCGGCTTAGTTTCGACTGGAAGAAAAGCCGCCTCCAGCGAGCGCTGCATTGTGGTCTGGTATCGACTCCTCAGCGCTGACAGGGGTCGTTGCAGGATGTCGTTCATTTCTATCTTCGGCTGTGGGTAACCCTGCTGGGGGGATTCAAACGACACCCTAGGTCAACCAAATGTGAAAAATGACACTAGGTTGTAATTCTACACAAACCGTGTGTTTATTCAACATGCAGTCATAACTGGAACATACTGTTCTCTGTTCTCATTCGTTACTTTGTTCCTGTTGAAAATGTTCCGGTGAGAAGTCTGTCAATGATTGCTTATAGAAGGCACCAGCACTAATATATGAAGACAGGAAGTAATCTCCTGACAATGTAAACTACAGAACTTGAAAAGCACATTCTCATGAAGTGTTTACAACGTTTTCACCGGTATTCCTAAAATGAGAGACACCTTGAGAGCCCGATGCACTGCGCACTTTAAATGTCGGCTTTCTCATCTGCTGCATGCACATTGTAGGTGTGACATGCTGTCTGTATCCCTTTGAGAAGTAAATGCAGTCTACGCACACCACGAGTATTGGAAGAATACATTTCAGCGCGCAGCAGGTAGCACCACGGCAGGGCTGGCTATGACCTGGTCGCTGTCTTATGTGCTACTGGGATTGACTGTAGTTAGCTGAAGGGCAAGGTTCCAACTGTTCCTGTCACATTCTGTGCTGTGGTGGTGGTGGTGGTGGGGGGGGGTCTAATTTTAGACGCAGGCAGGGCTATAATGGGAAGAGCTGTCATGTGAGGCAGGGAGCAGAGCCAGAAGAAATTCCCTGTGCCTGGCTCACGTCAGTCACCTACAGCCTCAATGTTAAAGGGGCAGACTGATGAATTCAGCAAAGTTAAAATGGCAATGCAATAGGAGTCTCATGCACATACAGCACTAGAAACACCAACAGTATGTAACATACACTAGTAAAGGCCTGGCTGCTTCAGCTCTTTTGCAAATCGCATAGCTTGCATTCTTTTTTTTAACATAAAAGCAAGATCTGACAGATTTTACCAGGAGCTTGGTTGGCAGGTGCTTAAAATAACACATGGTACAGAATAGGCAAGCATTGTATAGCAAAGTGAAAGCATGGTACAGAATAGGCAAGCATTGTAAAGCACAGTGAAAGCAAGGTACAGAATAGGCAAGCATTGTAAAGCACAGTGAAAGCAAGGTACAGAATAGGCAAGCATTGTAAAGCACAGTGAAAGCATGGTACAGAATAGGCAAGCATTGTAAAGCACAGTGAAAGCATGGTACAGAATAGGCAAGCATTTTAAAGCACAGTGAAAGCATGGTACAGAATAGGCAAGCATTGTAAAGCACAGTGAAAGCATGGTACAGAATAGGCAAGCATTGTAAAGCACAGTGAAAGCATGGTACAGAATAGGAAAGCATTGTAAAGCACAGAGGTATGGTAAAGCATATTTAAAAACATAGCAAACCAGGTAAAGTACATGGTGAGTGTACAGTATAATCAAGGGAAAAAAATACCATGCAAAAATACTGTGGTGAACTTTTATAAGGGAGAAAATGTACGTGTGTGCAATATTGGGAAAAGACCCGTATAGTTCTCCCTCTACACTGTATCCCAATGCATTCCTGCCATCGCTGCCTATAGTACCACCAGTTAAACATGTGTCTCATGCAGACCAGCGCATACCACTCAGAAGTGAACGTGTTGTTTTTAAATATTGATCTTCTGAATCTCTTTGTCCGCTGAACCACATTGCTGGTTTTAATGACATGAGGAAAGTGACCTTTCTCCCACTTCACGCTGCCTCGGGGATTATGTTCCGGTGCCCTTGCCCCACTGCTAGGAGCAGATGCTTGGCTGTTCTGTGAAATGACTAACTAACTGGTTTCTGGACCCAGAATGCATTTCCGCTGTAGAACAAAATAAAAATAAGAAAGCACATTCTAAACATTTAGAATTACTTTTGTTGTCAATGCAGTGTCAAAAAATATAAAGGCAGTAACAGCTGTCAATACCTTTTCCAGCTGCCTGGGTGATTAGAAATTGCTATGCCACCTTGAATTGTGTTGGATTTGTGTGAATTGGGGAGTGTGTGTGCGTGTGTGCGTGTCCATCCAAGCATTCCCGGCTTCCATGCACCAGCAACAAGACGATTTGAAATATGTAACACAACATGATCCAGCGCGTTTGCTCTGTATAGAGATGAAAATTGCAGAACAGGGACGTCCCAGCGTTTCCTGGAGATAATGAGCCCTCTGCTGGTAGGAAATTATATTGCACTCCGTAGCAAATGTATAATGCAGGTTTCATAACAGACTGAATTATATTTGCTAAACTCAGTCATTTTGCCTAACTGTATGCAAATTACAAAACTGTCAGATTGTTGTCAGACTGGACTGAGTGGGTAACACTGCTTCCTGTATTTGTGGGGGAACTGGAGACAGTTCAGTTCACAGAATGACCTGCTGTGTAATCATTCTTACTAGCAACAGCTTTTTTTTTTTTTTTTGGACAAAAGCAATAAACACAGTAGAACACTGAGAATCCATTTTTGCAATGCTGTTTTTATTTCGTTTTGAAGTACATGTTCCCCTCCTGCCCTCCTCTCTAATTGTACCTCCTTGCTTTGCTTTGCTCACACAGGTCTGTCTCGCAGGGAACAAACAGTCACCACGTGGTTCAGTGTCTTGCCACAGAGCAAACGATGAACACATACTGGATTCCTGTCAAGGAAAGAAATGAGCTAAACCTGCCCCACAGGGCAGAAACATGAACCCACCAGAACCCAGAACGTAGCTCCCTGGCACACAATCACACACTGAGCATCCACAAAGAGGGTGGAAAACAACAGCTTCAAGACACAAGCCTCGACACAACCTTCCTGTTAATGGCCTGGGTCTCAATACCTTTAGCAGATGCTTCTCGAGGAATGTGGAACTTGCTGAAATGCAGTCAAGACAAACAGGATACAGGAATGGATGACGAGTGGATAGTGAGAGGAACCTGATGCAGTTTTGTAAGACCAGAGAGTTATATTTAACATTTACTGCTTTTGGTGTCAATTATAGTACACCAAGTCCAAGTGCTAAAACAATGTCCAAAAAGATAAAGAAAGTAACAGCCAAGCTGTAGAATCAGGCGCACACATTCCACACGGGCTTAGGCAGCACCTGCCTTTACCATGTCCACAGGGTTAGCGTGGAATAGAACCCGATTTTAGACTCATAAAGCTATTTTCCAGCAGCTTGTTTGATGAGAAAATGTTGCTACTCCTTAAACTTTTGCAATTTAAAGAATGTGCTGTCTGTGTGTGTGTCTTTTTAAAGTCAAATCGATAAAAGATTGCAATACAGATAAATATTTATATATCTTTTTTCTAAGGCTGGGTGCCAAAGGTTTCAATTAAGAGCACAGTTCCAAAGCTTAGCCTGTTTGTGCGTGCATTTCCAGGGGAAGTAAAAGGACATTGAGGCATGAAACAGGAGGCACTTTCTCATCAATCATAGTGTGTGCCTTGAAAATCGTTAACAATAATTAAAAAAGAAATGCAACAAAGAGCATGGCATGAATATAACATACTGGAGGAGACACTATGCACCAAAGAAAAGTACAAATTTGAAAAAGATTGTGTACCTTGATACACACCCTGCAAAATGGAAGAAAACTCCCATGTCTAGGAGCTGAGTCCTGGGAGGGGCTTCTTGTCAGTGAAGAAGCTTTTGAGCATCACCACCTGGCTGATGCTGACCACAAAGAGGATGAGCGTCTCCCCGACTGACCAGTACATGACGTGCTCGTGGATCTCGTCCGCCCTGATGCGGTCAATGGCTTCCCTCAGGCGGTAGTGAGTCTGGGACTCGGAGATGGTCTTCAGGATCTCGTGGATTAAGACGCTGGAGGATTCCATCTGAAAACAAGGAAGGCATTGCTATCAGGGTTGTGTGGAGGCTGAGTTCATTATATTTTAATTGCAGTACGCTGCTGCCGTCGGGCAGCTGCTCTTAAGTAGTACCAAAACACACAAAACAAACCCCAAAAGGAACAGCCTAAACATAACCACAGGGCAGGTCCAGTGAAACTGGAGAAACCCTTGACTCTGTCTCAGATTGTATCCACTCCTGCACTTGGTAAAGCACCTTCATGAAGGGCTGCAGAGGAAGAACGGCCTCTGGGACTAACCTGGGTGAGAGCGGAGACCCTGTTATGCATTTCTGGGATAAGGGCAGGCTCCTCCCCGGTTTGCAGGTCGAAGTACACTGTCTTGTGCGAGAAGGTGGAGAACTCATTGCTGAAGCAGACCTTGTACACACCGGTCTCCTCAGCCGTGTGGCTGAAGTGGTCGTACTGCTTCTTACTCTCTTCGTACAGGACCTTCGCTCCTGGATCCACGATGGAACAGTCTACGTCATAGTTACCACCTGTAATTACCTGCCAGGGACAGACAGCATGAGCACGACAAGCAGGCCTTCAGCTTGAACTCAATACAGGCAATACATTTAAAATCAATCTCACACTTCAAAAATATCAACATGCATTTTATTCCTAAAAAAAATATAATAAAAAGCACTTTGAAAAAAGTCACAAGTTAATCATGTCATGTTCCTCCGGTTGATTATTTTAAAAATACAGGAGAGTACTTGTATTTGTTTTCTCTTGCACATTTAGCAATGCAGCCCACTGTATCACAGAAGAGATGTCTGGGGATAGTTTAGAATTATAATGCATCAACTGTTTATTTGTCATTTTAAAGACTAGATGCTTGAGGAAGCCTCTTTAAAAAAAAAAAATAATAAATTTACTAGATTTTAAATGATATTAAGAAAATGCATTTGTAGCTTGTATTGACATAAGTGTTACATACATTCAATTGTTCTGGGCTACTCTAATATTAGCTGTTTCAAACTGTTTCAGACTATAGAAACTGCACATTCATACCGTTTTTAATTGGAACGGCTAATCATGCCTCCTGGTGGCAATATGTGTGTACTACATTACATCTTTCTACATTATACTACATATGATATATAATAATAATAATAATAATAATAATAATAATAATAATAATAATAATAATATATGATTATGAATACTTTGAAAACTTTTTTTTTTGAATTAGGCTCTCATCACCCTCGTCTCCTAATAGTTTACAGGTGCAAGTAGTCCATTAGTTACCTTACTTTCAACAATGCATTAGCTTACAGACATGTCAAAAAAAAAAAAAAAAAAAAAAAAAAAAAAACACAAAACTAATACGTTATAATACTTCTGATCAAATATTTCAATCAAAATACGCACAACATGCATGCTTACTCATTTTTTTTCATTTTTGGTCTTGTTTTCACTATTTGTTGCAAACTGCTGCAGAACTCAATGGCAGTGCTTGAGATCACAGCGGCACAGGAATAATACCGCACATCCACGTCCAGCTTTGAAAAACAGCATCTGCACAAGCATGCGGGGTACAGAATTCTGTGCAATAACGGTACAGAAACATACTTACTTGATAATCTAGTGAAAACTTTTCTCCTTTTTCAATTTCTTCAAAGAAGCATTGTTTGTCGTCATCAGCCAACTCAAACGTCAGCTCAGTCGCGGAAACCAAATGAAAAACTACAACAACATGAAAGAATAAGAGGAAGCAACGGAACAAAGGAATCGTGACTGTCATGATGCACGGCTTATCACGGGAGACAGTGGATTACCGAAACGCGCTAATACAAAACGAAGAGGCTCAGGCTGTCCTTTAAAACTCTGTCCACTGGAGATGCTCGGTATTATGGATGCAGTCTGGATATGACAGTGATGGTGTTTATGTACCGGTAAAAGCCTGACGTGGCACCAGACAGGAGCGCTTCCGGGGCTGCAAGAAGACGTAGCGGTGAGGAGGAACAATTCTGTGGAGTCGGGCACAGCTCAGTGTACCACATACAATACAACACAGAGCTTCTGTTATCGGTGTGTTACTGTACTGCAGGCTCTCTCCCTGTGAACAAACCCACCACAGATCCCAGGCCGTTCACATATAAATACACTATATATATGGATATATATATATATATATATATATATATATATATATATACACACACACACACACACACACACACACACACACACACACACAGTGCCTTGCAAAAGTATTCAGACCCCTAACCAATTCTCTCATATTACTGAATTACAACTGGTACATTGAAATATCGTTGTTTGATATTTTATTTTTAAACACTGAAACTCAGAAACAATTATTGTAAGGTGACATTGGTTTTATGTTGGGAAATATTTTTAAGAAAAATAAAAAACTGAAATATCTTGCTTGCATAAGTATTCAACCCCCACATATTAATATTTGGTAGAGCCACCTTTCGCTGAAATAACAGCTTTAAGTCTTTTGGGGTAAGTATGTACCAGCTTTGCACACAGTGTCGGTGTGATTTTGGCCCATTCTTCTTGGCAGATTTGCTACAGGTTGTTCAGGTTGGTTGAACGACACTTGTGGACCACAATTTTCAAATAGTCCCCCAGATTCTCAATGGGATTGAGATCAGGACTTTGACTGGACCACTGTAGGACATTCACCTTTTTGTTCTTGAGCCACTCCAATGTTTCAGATGGTACTTTTTGAGTAACGGCTTCTTTCTTGCCACCCTCCCATACAGGCCAGTGTTATGCAGAGCTCTTGATATGGTTGACTGGTGCACCGTTACTCCACTCCCCGCCATTGCACTCTGTCGGTGCAAACTGGGAGCTTCCACAGCACAGGGGTTGAATACTTATGCAAGCAAGATATTTCTTTTTTTTTTTTTCTTAAAAATATTTCCCAACATAAAACCAATGTCACCTTACAATAATTGACTCTGAGTTTCAGTGTTTAAAAATAAAATATAAAACAGAACGAAATTTCAATGTACCATTTGTAATTCAGTAATATGAGAGAATTGGTCAGGGGTCTGAATACTTTTGCAAGCCACTGTATATATATATATATATATATATATATATATATATATATATATATATATATATATATATATATATATATATATATATATATAACATGGTCCTACATGATACTCAGGATTACTATGAGATCAAATAAAACCTTATTCTAAACGCACAATGAATCACAAGCTGTACTCGTGCAGAATTAGTTTCCCCTCCATTGCTCTTTTGTGAACAGAAAACAGCTGCTTCGTTTTACTCAGCACTGCAGAATCGACGATTTATTTTTGAATGATCCTGTAATAATAATAATAATAATAATAATAATAATAATAATAATAATAATAATAATAATATTTTAGTAGTCGTAGTAACATTAAACCATGATGAGACTAAACGCTTGAGAAAATGGCACGTCTTAAAAAAAGAAGAAATAAGAAAGTTTCATGTTAAACATTCAGACCTTAAAAAAAAAAAAAAAAAAAAAGAATTGAGGGAAGGGAGGTTGTTCTGCGCGTATCCCTATTCTAACACTGCAATACCCGCAAGCGTGCCCACGAATCCCGTGAAGAACACCCGAGAAAGAGCCGTGTCCTATTAGCAATGGCCAGCTCATCTAAACACATCTTATTAGAACTCATGCGTGCAATGAACCAGAAAGACGGCCGGATTAAAACGTTGCTATAATTATATTCAGATATAGATAATCAACATAAATTATGCAATCAATGGCAAAATTACAAAATAAATTAATAAAACAAAGACTGTGTGTAAACCGGTAGTTCCAGAACGTGTTTGCAACGCCGTACCAGGAAGTGGAAAGAAGAGCAGATTGTAACACCGAGAACACACGGATCTAGATTCAAGAACACGGCTTCAGTATATTAATTATTCAGAGCGCAGACTTTCAAATATACTTTATAAAGATTAAAGTTGCTGCATTGAAAGACATTCGACACAAATAGATAAATAAAACTACCGCAAATTGCAATTTGATTCAGTGACATAAACAAAACACTACGCCATGTCAACAGAGGGAATTGTGGTGTTTTTTCAAGACCATGCGACAGGAATCGCTGCTGCGGCGGTTGCCGGTGAGCGAGTGCAAAGTGAACTAAACACTGTGTCCTGTTCACTTGTGAAATAACACTTTGCAATGCAATGTCTTCTGTATGGGCAGGTTTGAAATAGGGTCATGCGTACCCGGGACGTTGCATACCACAGCCTGTCCCTAAGATGTTATCTTTGTGAGACTGCTGTCATTGATATTGAAAGCTTGCTTTCTTCCTGTCAGGAATGAGTCTGCTCGCACTGCGGAAATGGTTTGCAAGGGGAGTTTGCAGGAGCAAGGCGAGGCTGGACGGGAAGACAGTTTTAATCACCGGTGCAAACATAGGGATTGGCAAGGAGACTGCGCAGGACCTGGCACGAAGAGGTGAGCTTTTGAGAAGTGACAATGCAGCCCTGTTAGGAAGTGTAGGGAAAATAACTGGCCCGGATCACATGCAAGTCTCTATATACTCTCTACAACTGGCTTTCATATAAACACTGAAACTATTGCATTACTTCTAGTGGGATTGTATTGTTTTCAACAATACTGCCCTGTAGGATTGAATAATAGCATTGCAGCCCTTATAGAAACTACTATAGCTGTCAGCAATTCTTTAATGAGCACGCTATAAAAACGCCAGCAAACATCTGGTTCTCTCTTTGACTCTTGCTCTTTGTTTTGTTGTTGCTACTGTGTAAAAGCTGCTGTAAGGATAGCTGTGATGTCATTCTGGGGTTGCTTACTGAAAGAGTTCAGAGTTGCAGTGAGGGTTGCGTGCCTTTGCAGGGGCGCGGGTCATCATGGCATGCAGAGATATGGACAAGGCCAGCGAGGCAGCAGAGGAGATCAGGCAGAAGACTGGCAACGGTAACGTGGTCATCAAGAAGCTGGACCTGGCCTCCCTGGAGTCCGTACGGCATCTCGCTGAGGAAATCCAGCACGAGGAGGAACGGCTGGACCTTCTCATCAACAATGCAGGTGAATAACTGGACACTCTTCTTCTTGGGTTGCATTTCATACTCTTACTAGAGACCTCAATGAAGTCAAAAAGACAGGTCCCTGCTAGTCAAGCAAGTGCGTCAAAGATGAATCTTAAGAGAGGGTTTCACTTTTTAGCCAGAAAGCATTCTTAATCCATGGATCTTTAATGGACACCACTTGTTACCATGACTAGAGCTATTGTTAGTAGTGGTCATTTACTGTAAGCTTGGTTGACGGATAGTATTTTGTGATATTCAAAATCCAGTGGAACCTATTTTCCACTGTGCTCTTATGGTAAAGCTTATTAATGTATTTTTGCTGTTAAAGTTGTCATACTTGCACATTTTTACTTTTGACTGTACTCATAAATGATATGTATTGCATGATTCTCTTTTCTAGCTGATTCATTAGACGCTGGGCTTACTAACTATTCCAACAAATAAATAGAGAATCTCACAAAACACACATGCTACTAGGACACATTCTTGTGCTGTCTTGTATTTGTACCACATGTTAATGTGTTATTCCAGGGATTATGATGTGTCCAAAGTGGAAGACGGAGGACGGGTTTTAGATGCAGTTTGGTGTCAATCACCTGGGTCACTTCCTGTTGACAAACTCTCTCCTCGATCTGCTGAAGAAGTCCTCTCCCAGCCGCATCATCAACGTGTCCAGCTTAGCTCATGAGAGAGGTCAGTACGGAGCTAACTTCCAAGTAAAGGGATTTTCTTATCCCTCATGAGCATAATGTGAGTTTTTCTGAAGCTTGTTTAGTTTTCCAGGTTGTATTTTTACATTGACTCTTTTTTTAACCTGGCCTGACACTGTAAATCCATTCCCTGTGTTTTCTTATTTCTTTGCTGTAACTTCTGATATACTTTTGCAGTGCTCTCCCTAGAACACACATGCAAGTGTAATAGCCTCATGGGACAACTGGGAGCCAGGACTGTAACCTGCCCCACGGGATAATGGGATGCCTTATAAAGAGGGAGCACTGTAGAAGGCTTGAAGACCACAAGTGACAATAAAGTGATAACTCACTGATGGTGACACTAGACTTTATGCAGAGTATTTTCATGGTTATTAAGAGTTGCCTGATCAATCTCAGTTGTTTTATTCATTCTGAAGGCCAGATTCACTTTGATGATATTAACCTGGATAAAGACTACGACCCTTACAAAAGCTACAGGCAGAGCAAGCTGGCTAACGTCCTCTTCACCAGGGAACTCGCTCACAGACTGCAAGGTGAGTGGAGCCACCGCTGTAACTGAGCCTCTCTGGAAAGGGCACACGACCTGTGGAAGTACCCTAAGCCAGATCACAGCAATGGCAGGCAATTCAGCACCTTTACAGGTATCGCCAAAGACTGGATGAGCTTGCAGACTGAACTGCTGCCATTCCCTTTCCTTTCCAGGGGCAGGTTTGATGCATCCAGTGCTTGTTGTTTGTTTCTCCTGTAACTTCAGTTACACTGTGTGAAACTGTTCTCTTATTCACAAAGCGTTTAACTCCTGTGCTTGCTGATGCCTTGATCAATCTAAGAAAGTGTGGACAATCGTGATAGCCTGTTCCATCTTTGCAGGTGCAGGCATGACTGCTAATAGCCTGCACCCAGGAGTGGTGCACACTGCACTCGGAAGACACATATCGCCTACCATAGCTTTATGGAAGAGGATTATATTCGCCCCATTTATCCTGCTCCTGTTCAAGACTCCATGGCAGGGAGCTCAGACCACTATCCACTGTGCCGTGGCTGAAGAGCTGGAGCACACCAGTGGTTTGTACTTCAGGTAAGCGCGTGTCGGGTGCTAGGTTTGTTTTCCAATATCTAAACAGACTGCTTGAAATGAGGCGAAAATGGCCATGTACACTTTGAGTGTGATGTGTCTGTGTCCTTGCCAAGCGTTAAGCTGAGGGAACACGAAGACACTTTGTCAGGAACAGTGGCTTAAAACCTGGCTCCAGGAAACCTGCCTTGAGGCAACTTTGCTGTATCAAACCCCAGGTCTCTTCTAGTGTGCCATGCAGTGGCCTGAAACCCAGTCTCCTGAATCCCAAGTTCCAAGCCACAATCCACAAATGGCTTTGTGTTCCGTCAGCTTTGCATGCATATCTCTGACTGTATTGTGATGGAGTCCTGTGTATCTTTCCTTGTTGCAGTGACTGTGCTCCCAAGGAAGCTGCAGCTCAAGCTACAGATGATGAAGCAGCCAGAAGACTCTGGGAGCTGAGTGCACAGATGGTGGGCCTAAAGCAGTGATTTGGGGGGGGGGGGCAGCGGCTATTACCAAAGCAGCAGAGTTTCGAACTTTAAATATTCCTTTCAGAAACAAACCCTTCCTTTCAGAAAAAAAAACCCTTTGAAAAGGTGACCAGCAAATGATACTAAAGTATACAAATGGAATAATCAGAATGGCCAGCGTTCCATATTGCATCTTTTTCAAAGGCAATGCAGCTGTCATTCTGGGACTTTGAATATATATATATATATATATATATATATATATATATATATATATATATATATATATATATATATATATATATATCTCTTTGTAATATATATATATATATATATATATATATATATATATATATATATATGCACACACACACACACACACTTTAAGTGCCTTTTCACTATATAACTTTTGTTTTCCTTATTTCAGATTGTATATACAGACATTTGAAGAATAAAATAAATATTTGTTGTATGGTTCTCATATATCATCCTATATGATCTTTACATATAACTCCTATTATACCATGATATTCTGCACTGTAAACTAATGTTCAAGATTAAACATGCATTTCATGGAACGGATTTCAAATACCCTTTAATAGTTAAAAACGTGACACAGTAATGTGTTCCAGTACATACAGGATCTTCTCACTCAATTTCAATGAAATTAGTTTTGTATGATTTGTGTTTAATTCTTAAACTGTGTTTTTTTAAATTGTAGTGTTAGTGGTTATCCCTCTCTGATACCTACTCCAGTCTTTCACATCTTGGAGTGTACACGTTAATCAGTATAATCACGTTAATCACAACACATTTATTAAGAACACAGAGAGATATATGAACATACTCTACACAGCATGTAACAACATGTGCTCAATCCTAGTACAACATTTTACAGCTAATTGACAAGGAAGCTCAGAATAATACTGTAGCACTTGGATTCTGATAGATTCGTCCCACACCTCTAATATAATAAGGACAACATCCAGACACACTTGCTGTAGGACTCGGTCCACCAACATGATGCTCTAAGCAAAAGAGCACTAAAAAGCCGCATTGACCACTACATTCAACTGTAGGGGCCTACGTTAGCTCACACAAATGATATGTAAGGCGCTTTAATACACTTGATAAGGAGCAGAAGCAACTGGACTTCTACAAACGCTCATAACATACTTCACTATATTTAATCGATACATAATAAGGTATTTAATATACTTTTTTATATACATGTCTATTCTCTTAACTTTTGGAATGCTTCATAAGTAATGGTGAAACCATGTCATGATTTAGTGTAAAGGTTGTGAGTCGTTATGGACATTCACAGGCTTGTGAAATATTGACATCTGTTTACGTGAGCAGTGGAATGGATATATATATATATATATAGAGAGAGAGAGAGAGAGAGAGAGAGAGAGAGAGAGAGAGAGGGATATGTTGCATATATTTATGATTCCAGGTGTCAAAATAGAAAAGGGTATTTAAAGTGAATTATACCTTAATTTATTAACTTTTCTTTCAAAGGGAAGGCACCATTTATAATTGCAGAATTCCGGTAGCATTACACATGATCTACTCGGCTTTTAAATGTACCCTCAAGTAATCTTTCTTTTAAATGTATCCTTGAGTAATCTCCTTTCTTTTAAATGTACCATCAAGTAATCTCCTTTCTTTTAAAAAATACCCTCAAGTAATCTCCTTTCTTTTAAATGTATCCTTGAGTAATATCATTTCTTTTAAATGTAACCTTGAGTAATATCATTTCTTTTAAATGTACCTTTTGTTCCTGTTTTGTTTTGTTTTCACTGGCACTTTAACTGCAGCTTTCTTGCCTCTGTCTCATTATTGACACTGGCCTGTTACATGATTCTAGACCATTTTGTTCACAGGTAATGCAAGACATTTTCTAAATCTTAAACGTCATGATGGATCGTAGAACATGATGTAGTACTAATTCTGCTGACACACTGACAGGCCCTGTTTTGAAGTGTGTGCAGAGGCATACACTAGGACATTTTCAGAGATGAACAGCCCAGACACTCCAGAATGATAACTGAACGACTCCTTCCTCTTGCTGGGTTGTTTGTTGCTAGTTTTATGCTGCTACAATTTTTTATCCGCCTCGGTGGTGCCTTTGCACCTGCTTCAAAATATGGCCCTTTGGTGTTAAAGTGGGCAACACTAAGCTGTTGTGAAAAAGAAAAGGAGTGGGCACTTTCACTCAGTGTTCAAATCCGTAAGCTGCTTCATTTGTTCCACTTGCATAGAATGTCTTCTCACAAGTTTCTTTTTGGACTTGAGGTCCGATCTCATAGGTGAACTGGGTGCTACTGGTACTATGGACCGGATGCAGGTAGTAAGCGGGGATGAAGGTTTGCTACATGTGCCAATGTCTGGAATGGGGGGTTGGGGGTTGACATTTAAAGGGGGTAGGCAGCCCGGTCGGGTATGGGAAATGTGGTCCAACAGAATTGTTCCTGAGCCTCTTCTTTCCAAAAGCCCGGGTGCCCTGCGTCGCACAGCCCCAGGAGAAGTGCTGGGGATGCTGTCCAATGACTCCCGGGAACTTGTCAGCAGAGTTAAGGGTGAGGTGTTGTGCTTTCTCCTCTCCAAAGGAGCTTTCCCCGAATCGAAGGACACTGACCCAGAGTCCGAATACAACTGGGAGTCAGAGTCATAATGGTCGTTACCCAGTCTTCTTCTGTAGACCGTATCACGCAGGCTGGCTGGGACTGAAACAGAAATGCTTACATTATCTTGATCAGCGGGTACGGTGCTCCTTCTAGCCAAGGGCTGGTGCTGTGAATGAGATTTCTCATAAGATGGCTTTCTGGAGGCCGGGGCTGACAGTGTGGACGTTATCTTAGAAAACTGATCACCTACAGATGGGAAAGTGGGCCCCCCTTCCTTGCATTCAAAGCTGTCATGTCGCGATAAAGGTGGCCGTTTGGGAAGTGACAGCCCATTGATGCCTGAAATGACCTCTTCCTCTGACGTGGCTCTCTTGGAATCTTCTGCATGTGCAGCAGCAGCAGCAGCAGCAGCTAAAACAGAGGGTGCAATCAAACCCCAGGGCTCAGACTGGAGTCGTTTCAACTGGGGCAGCCTGGCCCGCTTGGGGTTGCATGGCTTTCTAGTGGGAGAGCCCTGTTCGTTGTGTGGTTTGGCAATAGCAATGGTGGTATTGGTGCTAGGTCTTTTGGTCTGGAAGCTGAAGATGCTTTCATGCTGTTTGTCGTTGTTTGGAGATGGGGACGTCTTCAGTTCGATGTCGGAGGGAGACATGCACATCACTGGCGAATATCTGTCCTCCACTTCCGGCGATGGTGGGACATTAAGGTATTGCTTGGTGGTTTTTGTCCCTGACGGTGACTTGTCAGTGGTTATGATAATAACTTCCTTGCCTTTAGCCTTGCAAGCATCAAGCAGGTGTTTCAGAGTCGCTTTGTCGTCGGCATTGATGGCGTACACAAGAGCTGAGGCTCCAGAGTGGTCTTCCAGACTGGGATCCGCTCCATTCTCCAGTAACAAAGACACCACCTCCTGGCCTGCTCTCTCGCTACAGGCGTGCATTAGTGCACTTTTGCCTGCCTTGTCCTGGATATTTGGATCCCCTTTGTTGTCCAGCAGATACTTAACCATTTTGGCTTTGCTTACACTTTGTTGGTCCGCATGTTTAGACATGCAGGCTATCATAAGAGGGGTTTCTCCTCGTTCGTTGCTTTCGTTAATGTACGCACCACCTTCTAAAAGCAGCCTGGTAAGCCTTAGCCTCCGCAGCCACACCGCTTTTAAAAGGGAGTTCCCATCGGTTCTCAGCTCCGTTGCTTCATCCATCTTCTGGGCGAGTATGGGCAGTGCTTGTCACTGAGAAGCCACCAGAGCAACCTGTCAACAAAAGAGTGGGGAGGGAATCATGAACACGTGCCGTGCACCCTGGCCAGTTAACACCCCAAATGTTAAAGGGTTGTGCATTTTAACAAACACGGTCTACCTTTATGCGCATTTAAAAAAAAGATGCTTTCAAAAAGTTTTCTTTCGATCAACAGTGCCAGGAAGAACCTACGGCTTGAAACATGTTGTATGATATTATTTGATCCCACCAGATGGCGATCTAAAATATCTAATACCGAATTGTTGAGTGGACTATTATGAAGAGGAAACATATTTTTAAGATCCTTTTTTTGTTTTGTTTTTTTAGGCTTATCCATTTTGTTTAAAATCTATCATGTCAATAAATTACTATGACTGACGCATTAGATATTTTTAAGGTTCTGACAAAACAAGTGTAATACGTAGCAGCAATACTTGTGCTTTGTCGATCTGGCGACTGCACCGCGTCCGTTCAAACGTCCACAAGTTGCTGTCCAGGGTACTGAATCAAAGCCAAGCGCGTCTGTGCGTACGAGGGTTTTTATAATACATCACTTTAGACGATTCGTTTGAGGTTCATGCTTTTGCCGCTGGTATAGCTGCGTGATCTAGTTTAACCACATTTATGGATCACCCATAACTAGCATTAAACTAATCAGTGTTGCTGAATTAAGAAATAGTACAATACACTAGAATTCAATGACAAGCGTTTCGAATGGACGTCTTTTTCAATGTCTTCCAATGAAAATATTTCTAGTCGAGACTTGTGTTGAAAGGTCGTGTAAGGTCGTGTGTTAAAAAGGTAGTCTATACACGCTCGTTTTCGCTTGGATTTGTGTATTACCTTTATTAAAGCAGTCTGCTTTCTTTTAGCATATGTATGATTACCAACTACAAATAAATCCTTTATAAATATATATATATATATATATATCTATATATATATATATATATATATATATATATATATATATATAATATATATATATCAATTCATATCAGTAAACCTCGAGCTATTTATTTATTAAATATCATGTGTGTATGTATTTATTTTATTTAAATGTTCAAAATGCTAAACTGCAGTGTATTAAAAAGGTGCAAATAAAAAAAAATGTATTGTAGGTCTACAAAAATGTGACTAATTGATTAAAGATATATATGCGACAACGTTTCAGACTACAAGCCGTTCTTCATCTGGATACATTGTTTAGGTACACATTAGTAAGTTGTATTTTCAGCAAGCGAAGTTTTATATCCTGTGCATGCATGTTTATGCGCGGTATGTTTTCTCCGGTACATTTAAAAAAAAAAAAAACGACTTTCTTAGTGTAAAGAAAATGACGTGTTACATGTATGTGCTCACTGCTGTATGTGCAGGTATGTGCTCACCACCAAGGGTTAATCAGCCCCCCCCCCCAACTTAGAGCGACAGCACTTTATGTAATCTGTTTATAAATGACTAATACCATCATAAGCGCAAGCACAACATTCAAACAAAATATTTAACTCACCCCTTGAGACGAAATTCTCTGCAGAGTGAAGACTTCAGTATCCATCATCCCCAATACTTAGTGCTAGAATAGGGTACAAGACCTAATATTTGAAAAGAAAAAACGAAGAATGTATTTTTTTTTAGTATCGCCTCGTTGGGGTTCTTGATAGTTAATCCCTTTTCAAGATTTGTTTTTCCACCGATATCCCAATGACATCCAAATTCGAGCATTCTAATTCTAATGCCGCTGTAGCTGAGTTCCAGCGTGCTGTCCCTTTCCCGAAGCACTGTAGACTAACTGCACAGCTTTCGTTAGGGTAACGCTACAGAACAGCTCAATAGCAGCATTCTTATTATTTCTCACAGTGGGTTTATAAATAACATATTCTTCGCTGGTGAAGGAAACGTGAATGTCATTGACGTCAGCTTTACAGAAATAACCAGCGCGTCTAATGAGAACTTTCTTTTTTCTCCAGCACCAATGATGAAAAACACTAAGCCGGCACTTTCCACTTGTGAATTCCAAATGGGGAACTGTTTTATTTGGCACCTATCACTATTATGATGAAAACAACAGATGTATTTATAGGGCCACAAATACGTTACTGATAAAAACACATGTATTCTTCTTCTTCTTCTTCTTCTTCTTCTTCTTCTTCTTCTTCTTCTTCTTCTTCTCATTATTGTTATTTTAAACGCAAATTACAACGTGTACCGGATTGCAGTATGTAAAATGAAGTACGATGCCAATGTAAGAAATCTAATGTAGTCATTACTTGTGTGGAAATCTTATAGAAACGTAGTTGCTTTGAGATTTGAAACAATACTTAACATATAGGCCTAGAGTATATAAGAACTGGCAAACCATATTTCACTTTATTTTATGACTTGACAGCCATATTGCCAATGAAGAAAAAAAAAAACAGATCGTGTATTTTTTAGTTTATAATGAATAGTGTTTTGTTAAAAGAACAATTTGCTTATCAAAAATAAAGTTGGCTGAAAAGAAACAGTAACCAATTATGCATGAGCCTCTGCTCAATTAGTCACACAAACTCACAAAAAGGCGAAAGCACTGTTTTTGTAGGTGTGTATAAGTGCATTATTTATTTAGTTCGCTAAATTATAAAACAAAGATGCTTTGGCGATTTGTCTTAATGCACACCGGATATCATTGAGTCTGCTCTACAGTTTCACTCAGACGCAAAACAATTAAAGTTGACCACGCGAATCCTCAGCGGTTGTTGCATTGACTGCAGAAGGGCGTTTAATAACAGTGTTGTTTGGGTGTTGGCGTGTGGCTCATACCTGGCTGAAAGAGGCATTGTTTGTACAGCTGTTATTCTGCCAGGTCCTGTTAGAAATGTCTAATCATTTGTGCTGAAGTCATCATTTTCCTCCTTTACAGAGGACTATAGGGATAGCTGTACCTGTCAGATAGGCCTACGTTAATGCGTGGTATAATCACTCATGTGTTTATAAAAGTGTTGTTATACCTGATGAGACGAGACTTGAAGTGATTTTGAACGCCACATCTAATGATAAGATTAACTCTTGTACCCCTTGACGCACGCCGTTCATGCAATACAATGAAGTATTTAAAATAAAGCATACATTTCTACATCAAGCCGTCGTGCCATCTGATCTGCTTTGTGTGGGATCCAGCTCTATCTAACCCCGACATCGCAGCTGTTTATGAATGCAGGGCTCATTTATTTAGCAACCCTGGAAATCTTGCATGATTATTATTATCCGCACCGCTGAAATAGCAATTACTAATGGAGAGAGAGAGAGAGAGAGAGAGTGTTTAGTCCTGGAGTTGACACTATCTAAAAAAAAAAAAAAAAAAAAAAAAAAAAAAAAAAAAAAGACCAATTCGGACACAGACGAATTAAGCGCTCTCCTGTTAGAGGAACCTTTCAAGGCACAGCAGACAATGATCAAGCCGCGATCAGACACTAAGACCGAGCATAAGCATACCTACCAGGACACAGCAGGTAATATACAGAGCTGTATTTCAAATATATATCATTAATTAACGTACAAAAAGAAAGAGCTGGAAGTATCCCAGCACAATAACAGGGGGCTGTTATAATGTAAATAAAGGTATATGTGTTGAGAAATTCAGTTAAAACGATTGGTTAGCACTCCTTTATCCACATTTTTCTTTTAAAAAAGAAAGAGGGGCAAATTAAAGACCGGAGTAAAGGATTATTACCCCGAGTGCCAGGCCTGTCCCGATACTTGTAACTCTTCGTGTGCAGAAAAATATGAAGCTTCTCAAACTTTCATTTATTAAACAGTAAGGTATTAATACGGGGTTCTGTGTAACCATGGCGACGCATCATTGACTGCCCCTTCCACTGTTAGCAATTAGAATAAACATGTCTAAAAACACAATCAAGAGCGTGTATAATCTTTTTGTATTTTGTATTTTGACCAACTACAACTGACATGAACTGATAAGATTTCAAAACAAGCCCAACAAAATATTAATAATAATACAAAGGTCTTCCTTTATGTAGGTTACAATGTAACATGGGAAAAGGCGTGCTGACATGAACAGAAGGGTTTTTTCTTGTTTTTGCAGGGAATCCACGATATAGATAATACTTTATCGACTTGTCCATGGTCACCGCTTTATAACCCGAAACACAAGTGACGTGCTGTAAGGACCTTTCATTGTAAACAATCCCTTTTACGAAGCTGATTTTGTCAAGCGCAAACATTGTTCGATCGTTTACAGCTTACTGAAATTGTCTGTTTTTTTTTTTTTTCACTCAATCGCAGGTAGTTGTACCCACAATCTTTTAGAAAGGACTGATACTTGTGGGAATGGTTAATCAATCTCATCGAAATGTTTGTATACATTGAACTGCAGTTTACCACTAGCAGACTCTGTTGGCAACCCGGTTGCTTTACATTCCCAAGCGGTTGTTTTAACTTCCTTCCCTATACACACACCTCTTTATTTGAATGCCAGTAAATTCGTTTTTAACGGATTGTGGTTTTATAGCGGATCTGCTCACACTTTTAGAGCTCTAATAAACGGACTAGGTAAAAACCAGGAATTATATCCAAACACAGGCTGACGCATAAAACTAGTCACAATTAAAGAGTTTAGGATTCTGAGGGGGAGGGGGGGGGGGGGGGGGGGGGTCTCATTGCTGCCAAGTGTGTAGCAGCACTCATCAATTTTTCCATTACTGCTTCTATAAATACTAATTCTGAGTAGTTTACTGGAGCAATAGCTGTTTTTAATGGACTGTATTGTGCTTACAAGCACTACCCATTTATTTAAGAAGCAGGCAGATGATAACAGGGTGTAGTACAAATGGAGCAATGAGAGTACCAGGGCCAGGGCTTCTTGCAGGGCAATGTGCAAATAGAGCATACCACATGAATTCATGGAGTGCTGTAGTTATTGCACGAATGGAAAACCAGGGTAGACTCATGAAACAACCACAGTCCTCTTATAACAAGAGGAAAAAGATGCTTACATTTAAGTTAAACAGCTGAATTTGGAGTTACTTTCCTTACACCAATCCGCTTACCAGTGCAGTGGGCTTTGGAACAATGTGAGAGTCTAAAACCAATAGCACTGAATACGAAAACGCTATTCAGCATCTGAGCTCTCAACACTTGTTGTGTAAGCATGGCTATGAACTGTTTCAGTGGTGCTGGAGTCAGGGGTTACACGTTTCAGAATTCTGATACGCTTCTCTAAGATTAGTGAGTGTTTTGTTTGAACTGCTCTAGAAACAGATTAGAAATGGTAAGCCTCTTGGCATGTCTTACATTTTATATAGTGAACTGTTTATCCAATTGGGATGAAATATAATTATATAATTATCTCAACTATACATTCATGACCTATCGATGCACAATGGCAGCTGAGCCCCAATATCAGCAACAGCACCACTGTCATTACTATAGGTCCTGAGTTTGGAAATGATGTACCAGTAGTTCTGTTGATAAACCCAGCCAGTCTTCAGAACTTCTTAACCTTATAATGCATTGCTGGGCCATCAGAAGCACTGCTTTCAATGCTGGATATCTTGTTTGTTTGTTTTTTAACAGCAGTGCTGCTTGAGGTGAGATTGTTATTCGGAGACGGCTGTGTGGAGTCTTTAGCCTGGATAGTGTGCAGGTCCCTGTGGAGTCTTTAGCCTGGATAGTGTGCAGGTCCCTGCGGAGTCTTTAGCCTGGATAGTGTGCAGGTCCCTGTGGAGTCTTTAGCCTGGATAGTGTGCAGGTCCCTGCAGAGTCTTTAGCCTGGGGAGTGTGCAGGTCCCTGTGGAGTCTTTAGCCTGGGGAGTGTGCAGGTCCCTGCAGAGTCTTTAGCCTGGGGAGTGTGCAGGTCCCTGTGGAGTCTTTAGCCTGGGGAGTGTGCAGGTCCCTGCAGAGTCTTTAGCCTGGGGAGTGTGCAGGTCCCTGTGGAGTCTTTAGCCTGGGGAGTGTGCAGGTCCCTGCAGAGTCTTTAGCCTGGGGAGTGTGCAGGTCCCTGTGGAGTCTTTAGCCTGGGGGGTGTGCAGGTCCCTGCAGAGTCTTTAGCCTGGGGAGTGTGCAGGTCCCTGTGGAGTCTTTAGCCTGGGGAGTGTGCAGGTCCCTGCAGAGTCTTTAGCCTGGGGAGTGTGCAGGTCCCTGCAGAGTCTTTAGCCTGGGGAGTGTGCAGGTCCCTGTGGAGTCTTTAGCCTGGGGAGTGTGCAGGTCCCTGTGGAGTCTTTAGCCTGGGGAGTGTGCAGGTCCCTGTGGAGTCTTTAGCCTGGGGAGTGTGCAGGTCCCTGTGGAGTCTTTAGCCTGGGGAGTGTGCAGGTCCCTGCAGAGTCTTTAGCCTGGATAGTGTGCAGGTCCCTGTGGAGTCTTTAGCCTGGATAGTGTGCAGGTCCCTGTGGAGTCTTTAGCCTGGATAGTGTGCAGGTCCCTGTGGAGTCTTTAGCCTGGATAGTGTGCAGGTCCCTGTGGAGTCTTTAGCCTGGGGAGTGTGCAGGTCCCTGTGGAGTCTTTAGCCTGGGGAGTGTGCAGGTCCCTGTGGAGTCTTTAGCCTGGGGAGTGTGCAGGTCCCTGCAGAGTCTTTAGCCTGGGGAGTGTGCAGGTCCCTGTGGAGTCTTTAGCCTGGGGAGTGTGCAGGTCCCTGTGGAGTCTTTAGCCTGGGGAGTGTGCAGGTCCCTGTGGAGTCTTTAGCCTGGGGAGTGTGCAGGTCCCTGTGGAGTCTTTAGCCTGGGGAGTGTGCAGGTCCCTGCAGAGTCTTTAGCCTGGGGAGTGTGCAGGTCCCTGTGGAGTCTTTAGCCTGGGGAGTGTGCAGGTCCCTGTGGAGTCTTTAGCCTGGGGAGTGTGCAGGTCCCTGTGGAGTCTTTAGCCTGGGGAGTGTGCAGGTCCCTGTGGAGTCTTTAGCCTGGGGAGTGTGCAGGTCCCTGTGGAGTCTTTAGCCTGGATAGTGTGCAGGTCCCTGTGGAGTCTTTAGCCTGGGGAGTGTGCAGGTCCCTGTGGAGTCTTTAGCCTGGATAGTGTGCAGGTCCCTGTGGAGTCTTTAGCCTGGATAGTGTGCAGGTCCCTGTGGAGTCTTTAGCCTGGATAGTGTGCAGGTCCCTGCGGAGTCTTTAGCCTGGATAGTGTGCAGGTCCCTGTGGAGTCTTTAGCCTGGGGAGTGTGCAGGTCCCTGCAGAGTCTTTAGCCTGGGGAGTGTGCAGGTCCCTGTGGAGTCTTTAGCCTGGGGAGTGTGCAGGTCCCTGCAGAGTCTTTAGCCTGGATAGTGTGCAGGTCCCTGTGGAGTCTTTAGCCTAGATAGTGTGCAGGTCCCTGCAGAGTCTTTAGCCTGGATAGTGTGCAGGTCCCTGTGGAGTCTTTAGCCTGGGGAGTGTGCAGGTCCCTGCAGAGTCTTTAGCCTGGGGAGTGTGCAGGTCCCTGTGGAGTCTTTAGCCTGGGGAGTGTGCAGGTCCCTGCAGAGTCTTTAGCCTGGGGAGTGTGCAGGTCCCTGTGGAGTCTTTAGCCTGGGGAGTGTGCAGGTCCCTGTGGAGTCTTTAGCCTGGGGAGTGTGCAGGTCCCTGTGGAGTCTTTAGCCTGGGGAGTGTGCAGGTCCCTGTGGAGTCTTTAGCCTGGGGGGTGTGCAGGTCCCTGTGGAGTCTTTAGCCTGGGGGGTGTGCAGGTCCCTGTGGAGTCTTTAGCCTGGGGAGTGTGCAGGTCCCTGTGGAGTCTTTAGCCTGGGGAGTGTGCAGGTCCCTGTGGAGTCTTTAGCCTGGGGGGTGTGCAGGTCCCTGTGGAGTCTTTAGCCTGGGGGGTGTGCAGGTCCCTGTGGAGTCTTTAGCCTGGGGGGTGTGCAGGTCCCTGTGGAGTCTTTAGCCTGGATAGTGTGCAGGTCCCTGTGGAGTCTTTAGCCTGGGGGGTGTGCAGGTCCCTGTGGAGTCTTTAGCCTGGGGAGTGTGCAGGTCCCTGTGGAGTCTTTAGCCTGGGGAGTGTGCAGGTCCCTGCAGAGTCTTTAGCCTGGGGAGTGTGCAGGTCCCTGTGGAGTCTTTAGCCTGGGGAGTGTGCAGGTCCCTGTGGAGTCTTTAGCCTGGGGAGTGTGCAGGTCCCTGTGGAGTCTTTAGCCTGGGGAGTGTGCAGGTCCCTGTGGAGTCTTTAGCCTGGGGAGTGTGCAGGTCCCTGTGGAGTCTTTAGCCTGGGGAGTGTGCAGGTCCCTGTGGAGTCTTTAGCCTGGATAGTGTGCAGGTCCCTGTGGAGTCTTTAGCCTGGGGAGTGTGCAGGTCCCTGTGGAGTCTTTAGCCTGGGGAGTGTGCAGGTCCCTGTGGAGTCTTTAGCCTGGGGAGTGTGCAGGTCCCTGTGGAGTCTTTAGCCTGGATAGTGTGCAGGTCCCTGTGGAGTCTTTAGCCTGGATAGTGTGCAGGTCCCTGTGGAGTCTTTAGCCTGGGGAGTGTGCAGGTCCCTGTGGAGTCTTTAGCCTGGGGAGTGTGCAGGTCCCTGTGGAGTCTTTAGCCTGGGGAGTGTGCAGGTCTCTTGGTAACAGTAGAGTTCCACCCCCAGGATTTCAAATTCCAAGACATTAATTAGCATAGTAATACATGAGCTATGGTTTACAATAGACTTCTTGATGATCAGGCTGTGAATTGCATGAGAAATTCAGTGTCTTAGCCCTTGGGAAGTTTCTAGTTTTACCCCAATCTCTGAGCATTTTACATTTGACCTTTTTGTTTGTGAAAAAAAACTGTCCATATTAATCTCAAACTTTACCATTAAAATGAATCTATCCTTTTTCAAAACTGTTTTCTGATGTGATTGTAGGTTCTGACGTTACCCTATATTTTAATAATCAAATTGACTTTTATAGATTTCTTTAACAGATTGAAACCCCTCATTTTAATCACAGTATGTGTGCTAAATCCAGACACACAGGCACTTATCTAGCAGGCATAGAGCACTTTCTTAATCAACCACTAATTACCAAAGGAAGCTGTAACTTTTTACCTTCATATCTTGATTGAGTTAACAAGCAACGTGCATTGATCTCACCTGATTCTATTTGAACCTGCATTTCGTTCTGGCTCTAATCGCCGAATTCAGCTTATTAATTTGCACTGCGTTAGTTTCTAGTATTGCATCACTAATTTAAACAATCTGGTATTCAGTTAAGGCTTAACAACTATTAACTAAAGGTGAAAGGGAGGGAGAGAGATGGAAAATACAAACCAAAAACTAGAAGCCCTAGAATGCTCCATACAACCTTGTGTCAGGCTCTCCCTCATGTCGAGGATGTTTGCTGACGTGCTGTGTTTACACATTTTTTCTCCTAGTTAATTAACATGTGATAAGCACATAATGGCTTCAACCAGCCTGCTATGGGCAATTTCTTTTGTGTCACCGAATTCCCCGTGCATTGATCTGTGCCAGTATGAAAATGCAGCACTGTATTGCACATCATGTGTGGATATACCCAGAGGGACTTTACTCCAGCCCTTCGTGCTAGTGAATTCATGCCAGGCCAGTCAGAGACTGAGAGATAAGAGCCACTGATGCACAGTGACTAGGGGGGCTCAAGAAAACTTGATCTCAGTGTTATGGTTGATTTGGTTCTGTTCCCAAAAGCATGGCTGGCATCTGACCCAAGCTTCTGTCCTATTCTAGTCAATACACTGGGGGTTCCTCTGGGTCAGTGGCTGATTTAGAAGGGCTGTATAAGACGTCTCTGCTCACCTATCTCTGCTTGCGTAATGACGGACAGCACCGGAGGGTACAAATTAAAGCACATTTCTCTTTGGCCATTGCATTTCGTAACTGGGTTAGTCAGATTGGGATACTGAGACACATATGTGGTGGAGAGCTGGCCACAGATTCAGCTCAATTCTAGGTCATTATGATTGACACAGACAGCATCAGGGCACTGGTAGTGTTTCCCAACATGTTTTTGCTTTGCTGAAAATGTTTACTTAAAAGACCCAGAAGAATCAAAATGACATTCTGATGTGTTGGTGTGCCAGCATGATTTGAAAGAGGCTGAGTGCAGCACAGATGTTATAATGCAGTAGCTGGGTTACTTTATAGTGTTAACAAACCATTTGAGAAGCTTATTAGTGTTCCAATATGAGGCTTTCATGAACAAGATAAGTGGATCAGTGTTGGTGCTAGTCACAGCTAATGAACGTGTCCCTTTTAATATAGCTCCTGCGTTTCCTTTTCTTCAGGTGAGGTTACTTCCATTACAACACAGGCTATAGCTGTATACATACTGCAGGGTTTTTGAAGAGGCTTTCGGTGCATTTTTTTTGTCACACTTTTATGTTTAAACAGAAAGGTTCCACTGCATTCGTGTACCAAGCTGGGCTCAGCATGTGTCACTTACTTCAGGAAATTATAAATATCCAACACTTGGTGGTAACAGGCGGGCCAGTTTCCTGCATGGTTACAGTTTAATCGATGCGCTCGAAGAGATTTGCATTTTAACATCTTTCCTCCGTGCAGTGGCAGCAATAATGAGATCATATGCTAAACAGAAAACTCAGTTCATTTTGTTGTCACTGACTATTTTGCAAAGTAGGTTTTGATTCAAAATAGATTCTTTTTAAATTCTTTTTGCATCCTTTTTACATCAATTCTGAATCTGAATGCAAAAAAAAAAGTAATCTTGAGTGAACGGCTTGGGGATATGCAACAGTTAATTAATTAATGTTTTCTTTCTTTATATGAGAAACGGGTTTGTACCTTTTCTCTTAAGTTGAATATTGTCTTGTAAAGTGCTCTTGAGATTGAGGTTTACGGTGAGACATGCAAACATGTGATTATCACAGCGTGTCATGTTTTTAACAAAGCTGTTGCTATGTTAAAAACATGACACGCTATTATAATCACATAAACCATAACACAGCTAAACCATAACATAAAAAGACAGTCAGCCTGGATAGTGGGAAAAAATAGTTCCTGTATAATAATATACAATCTGATCTGACAAAAGGAGTCTTAACATTTATTTTAGGAGGCCGCTCACGATTATAAGGATGGTAAAATAAAAATCCTCCGGGCCGAGTCACTAAAAAAAGAAAAAAAAAAAAAAAAAAAAAAAAAAATATATATATATATATATATATATATATATATATATATATATATATATATCTACCTCATTCAAAAAGCACTGCAAGACAGACCAGCATCATTTTGTAGAAATTGGCTGAGCTCTTCTAAATGATCAAATATCATATCAGTTCTCTTTACCCTTTAGCAGTTTGTGTTTTGCACTGCAGTGTAAGGAGGTCTTGTTTAAATGATATGGTTGCACCCCCCACACCTCCTTTGTTTGTTCAGCCAGGTGGCATGGTGGGATCGGTTCAGGAGGGGGAGGGTGGCAGGAAGCAGCCAGCTCTTCATTTTCAGCTGTTTCAATCTCATCTGTTACAAAACAATTTTCACGGCCATCACCACGTTCATCAAGGATATGACAGGAACAATTTTCATCTCCCAGATGCTTGGTATTGATGCCTCAACCTTGCATGGAAGACAGGCTCTAAGCAGTAAAGATAGGGAGGAAGACACATGGAAAAGAAAACTAGCAAAGAAATTGAAATCCACGTCCTGTCTTTGATTCTGAAAGTGATTTAGTTAATCAAACTATATTATTGAGCACCATAGTATTTACTCAAGACCTATAGATTATATAGACTGAAAGCATTTTTTTTTTGTTGTATATTAATAATGGATAATACCTGCTTTCAATCCAAAGAGAACTATGTGCCCGATATTGCAAAATCTATTTGAAGCTTTGAAGTAATAGATTTGATATGCAAGGTCTGGAGCCACATCTCATAGATAATAATTATTATTATTTGAAGGTGTTTTGTCTGACTAATCTGGCATTAACAATACTGGAGTCCAAGCCTAGAACAGAAAGAGTATTGAGAGAGTACTGAGAGAGTATTGAAAGAGTATTGAGAGAGTATTGAGAGAGTTTTGAAAGAGTGTTTTAGACAGATTGTTTTGTAAAATCCTACGGATTTCATTGCTGCAGCCATCAATGAAACGTTGCCAAAAGAGACAGTGTTCCTATGTGTGTGTGTGTGTGGTCCTGATGTTGCTGTGGTAACAAACCACTAAATTATAAAAAGAAAAAGCACACTGAAGAATTGTGGGAGTCATCAGGTTTTGACACCAAGAAGCAGTCAGTGATGAGCCCATGACTGTCAATGGCAGGGGCTTTCACAGAGTGAGGTCGAGGTAATTAAGAAGCTGCCAATCCAACAGGCCACTCCATTTCTTTATAGGATGGCTGAAGAGGAGACTTGTCTTTCATTTAATACAGAGCCAGTTTCACAATGCTGTGATAGCAATTGCTGTGCACTGAAACAGATTTCCAAAGCCTGTACTTGTCAATTTTTTTTTTTAGCAAAAGCTGAAATAATTGAGCCTCAAAACATGTTACAGAAAATAATAAATAAAAAAAACAGAGTGGATAGATATTGATCACTAGAGAGCAGTGAAAGACACTTTTTTTTTTTTTTTGAAGGAATAGGACATTTCCCTCATAATTTATTAAATCTACACACCCAATGTAACGAATTTCAAATAAACTTGTTGAATCCCAGTTAAGTGACGTTGCAATACATTCATAGCTTATTTGGGAGCACTAGAAAATGAAATAGATTAAAATGACTTTGGCAGCGTTGTTCTTGAATATTGCACATTGCGTTTCAGAAGTGCTACAGCGTCGATGTAAACTCTGACAGCAGCATTCAGGACTGACTGCAATGGGTAATTGTTCAGCTTCATTATCTGACCAGTGTTTGAAATAACATGTGGGAGGGGGATCTTCAAACACCCAGATGGAAAGGAAACAAGAATGAGCGGGGGTGTTTGAAGTCTTCAAACCCAATGTGATCTCAGCAACCGGCTATAAATAGCCAAACAAATGTCTCTTATTCCCAAGAGGCTGGGATTTCCACTCCTTGTAAAAACGTCATGCTGAGAATGAAAACATGTAGTAAAAAAAAAAAAAATCAGTAACAACCTAAGTCATCCTGGATAAGGATGTCTGCTAATAAATAATAATAATAATAATAATAATAATAATAATAATAATAATAATAATAATAATATCCACCGCAGAGGAAGTGTGCTTATGGTGTGGTGGGACGATCATTGGGTTTCTACATGGCTCATTAAGGACAGTGAATAGAAATATGTTATGTCAGGATAATGAGAACATTCTCAGGATCTCAACATAACTGTCTCATGTTCTTAAAGAGCTGCTGTGGGCTTCACTGGAGTCTAAAAACTAAACCGGAAAATGGGAGCATGTTTTTATGAAAGAGCATATAGTGCAATACATTCCAAAGGTTGCCGTCAACTCCACATTTGACACCTCCTTGGGTCTGATACAAGCTTTCTTTAAAGAGAAACGAGTAAAGCAGGCCAAACATTCAGTGTAACCTTCGCTAAGCTTCTTCACTCAGGGCTTCCCAGCGACCGTAAAGCGTACCATGCGTCTATATTACAGTACCTGGAAGGGTCTAGTAGCCAGATTCATCCATCTCTCGTGCTGTTTGGATAACAGAATGAAAGTTCTACACCTGCTCCCCTACCCCTGTGCAGTAATTGTCTTTTGCGAAGCGCTCATATTTAATATAGCAATCAAGCTGGGATTACAGTATGTAGCTGCGGTATCCTAGGAGATGAGTGCATACCTAATAAGGGACTGATCGCTCATTTTGCAGTGTAGGTGCTTTGATGTTCATCCCTAGCAGGCACAGTGACCTCAGTGTGGCCTCTAATGAAGCTGGGAAGCGTGATAGCTTTCCTTTCGACAAACAATACAGCAGGCTATCTTCTTTATTAACAGTTGCTGTGGAGGGATTTTTATTTATTTATTTATTTATTTAAATTAAGCATCAAAACTGGACTCAAACTAAATAAATCCCAGCAAAGAAAAACATATTTAAATAGTCTGCTTTTAGCATGGGCCAGCCAGTTCCTTGCATTGCCATGTTTACCCAAACGCCCTTTTGAATGTGTATTCTGTGTTCTCTTACATTATATTAACTTTAAAACCCCTGTATTAGACCAGTGCACCTAATTGTCCATGCTTTGCATCGGCATCTATGTGGGATGCCAGGCCCATGTGCTGTTCACAAAGCATTAGCAATCACCCAGTAATACATAGCTTTAACAACCCGTCAATAAAGGACTTTATTAATCTATAGATAGGAGTTAAAAAGTGAAGCTCCCAGGTGTATCTGCTCAGAGACAGTGGGGACCTTGAATACTAGATTTCTAATACGATTCTAAAGCTTTGCTTTAAATGTGAATTATAGAAAAAGCAGCAGTCAGATCGAAATGTGGTGTACTGAATTTAGTTATTCTGAAGCGTGAGAATTCTTTATGCTGCTCTTTGATTGCCCTAGGATAACTAATTGCACAGTGTCAGTACATTACACTGAAACAATGAAAAAGAGCATATATACACACATTATTAGTTTACTGGTGTGCAGATTTGAGTGGAGTTATATAGAGCTCTGTAGTGTTGAGTACAGTTCTCTTTCCTATAGATCTCTGTACAGGTATACTGTGTCGAGTAGAGTTCTCTTTCCTATAGATCTCTGTACAGGTATACTGTGTCGAGTAGAGTTCTCTTTCCTATAGATCTCTGTACAGCTCTGCAGAAATTAAAGAGTGAATCTAGGTCACTTCACCTGGATTCCTGATTATGTAGTATTCTTCAAAATAGAGAGAGGGTGGGGGTGGTGGAGCAATACTTTATTTTAGTGCATTTATGTCTGGACTTTGTTGACTTAGTAAACCTGATCTTTCCTTAAAGATTTATGTTGGAGGGAAAAGCAATTGCTAAAACCATGTGCGCATCTTGGGATTAATGATCCTTTAGCCCCCATGGTGCCAAGAATAGGCAATGAAAGAGATCTCATAATAAGCAGCGCCACTGGACACGGTTTAGTTTGTTTTAACTGAAGAAGTGGAGAAGTGTTTCAGCTGTACTGGGATATAACGGCTGCCATTAAAATCTTGTGTCAATCACACAGGGCAAAAAGAACATGCGTCTTTGACAGCTAGTAAGAGAATACCCATCCTCCTGCAGAGTAAGTCTGATCCAATGTGCTAAGAGCTAAGAGTGCTACTGTACTTTGGAAACACAGTGATCCAATGTGCTAAGAGCTAAAAGTGCTGCTGTACTTTGGAAACACGGTGATCCAATGTGCTAAGAGCGCTGCTGTACTTTCTCTCAACTTCTCTTCATTCTATCACACATATTGTTAAAGTGCCGTTTCTGTTAAACTACATACATTTCATAAATGGACATGTGTACATGTATGTTGTTAACCTTTTATTTGAATGTGAAAATCTTTCTGCACAATATAAGCCTGACTCTAACTCTAACTCTAACCCTAACTCCTTTCTGATACAGCTGTGTACTTACATACGTCATGCACAAAGATGTATACATTAAGTATGTTGTAACTATGCATAATAGCATTGTAATTATGTGGAAGTACACATGTATTTACTAAGTAACTACTATGTAAAAACATAGTAATTCAGGTGAACTTTCTGCCGGTTTGGTTTTCCTGAAGTCAAGGAGCTAATGTAGTTCATGGAACTGGTCATTTCCATCTAAGCTGCAGTATTGCTGTATGCCCTCACTTTAAATGAGAGCAAAGAAAAAAAAAATAGGATTTCGATTACTGCTCATCTATTTCGATTACCTTCTGTAATGCAGCATATTTTAATGCAAAAGATGTTTTAAGTGCCCAAAGAATCGGGCAACATCTTTTGCTCGATTAGTAACAGCCAGTTTAAGTATCCTTCACGGCAGTAGCGTTCAATAAGCCCCAGTCTGTATTTATGTGCACACATTTAGTACTGGGAGGAAGAGATGAGAGGTACTGAAGGCAAGCGAGTCCGATTTGCACAAGGCTGTATGAAAGAGGAACGGCCCTTGAAGTCCAGTAATGCAATGCTTTGCAGAGCTGTGGCAGGGTGTCACGAAGAATAATGTGATTCTAATTAATAAAGCCACTCAATAATCCAGATCATCAGATCTGTCTTCTTTCGGCATTAGCTTGCATTGAAGCTTAAAAAGTGTACAGCTTTAGGAATTGAACAAAAAATAGCTATTATGCAGTTATTAGGTTGCATGTGAATGCTTCTACTGTGCACATGCTTAGCCAGAGAAAACACATTTCTGATTCAATTAAGTAACAGCCAAATGCCAGCGTGACTCTCTCTCCAAGGAAAGAAGCCACCTAGCCTGATGTCTGGAGATTGAGGTAAGAGACAGGAGATACAAAGAGGGAGCAGGGACCCTGCTAAGGCTACCTGTGCACAGAGAGGCTCTATGGAAGCAGGCAGCTACAGACCTGTGCCATTAATCATCCTTCCCTGGGGAGCAGCTTGATATGAGTGTGGAATTTCAGTATCACCACATACAGTACCGGCAGCTCTTCCATTGTGCAACTTCAGCTAGAAGCACAGGTTGTTTTTCTTCATCGAGTTCTTACTATTCAATCCTGCGCCCCAGCTCACTCTTACAATTCCATTTAAAAGATGAAAATGTTATGAACTTAACGAGGACAGTAAATCAAATCCCTTTTTACTATGACGCATGAAATTCAGCTTTTAGAGCGCAATAAAGAATAATCAGAAACAAGCGCAATCGGATATTACAATTCTGAAAGGGTAGAAGGTATAAAGTGTGAAGCACTCAGTTCATAATGAAACCTCTACAGTCTGTCAGTCTAGCTCTGTGTGTGTGTCTGTCTGACTATCCTCATTAATCCCTCTCCTGGTCTACGCTCCACCGAAATGAACATTATAAATATTCATGCAGAGCAAATCAATGCAGAATTATTCCATTCACTCACTTGTGTGGTTTAATTTTAGAAACTCTTTTTCACTCAGGGTTTCGAAGGAGAGAGAGAGAGAGAGAGAGAGAGAGAGAGAGAGAGAGAGAGAGAGAGAGAGAGAGAGAGAGAGAGAAAGCCAGTATAGATAGCACTTACCTGGCTGTGACTCAGTTTTAACTCAAGAAGAAAAGCCAGGAGATGCTGACTGTCAGCCCTGTTTACCTGGTCCTCGCGCTCACACTCAGATCAGAGGAGATGCTGACTCTCGGCCCTGTTTACCTGGTCCTCGCGCTCACACTCAGATCAGAGGAGATGCTGACTCTCAGCCCTGTTTACCTGGTCCTCGCGCTCACACTCAGATCAGAGGAGATGCTGACTCTCAGCCCTGTTTACCTGGTCCTCGCGCTCACACTCAGATCAGAGGAGATGCTGACTCTCAGCCCTGTTTACCTGGTCCTCGCGCTCACACTCAGATCAGAGGAGATGCTGACTCTCAGCCCTGTTTACCTGGTCCTCGCGCTCACACTCAGATCAGAGGAGATGCTGACTCTCAGCCCTGTTTACCTGGTCCTCGCGCTCACACTCAGATCAGAGGAGATGCTGACTCTCAGCCCTGTTTACCTGGTCCTCGCGCTCACACTCAGATCAGAGGAGATGCTGACTCTCAGCCCTGTTTACCTGGTCCTCGCGCTCACACTCAGATCAGAGGAGATGCTGACTCTCAGCCCTGTTTACCTGGTCCTCGCGCTCACACTCAGATCAGAGGAGATGCTGACTCTCAGCCCTGTTTACCTGGTCCTCGCGCTCACACTCAGATCAGAGGAGATGCTGACTCTCAGCCCTGTTTACCTGGTCCTCGCGCTCACACTCAGATCAGAGGAGATGCTGACTCTCAGCCCTGTTTACCTGGTCCTCGCGCTCACACTCAGATCAGAGGAGATGCTGACTCTCAGCCCTGTTTACCTGGTCCTCGCGCTCACACTCAGATCAGAGGAGATGCTGACTCTCAGCCCTGTTTACCTGGTCCTCGCGCTCACACTCAGATCAGAGGAGATGCTGACTCTCAGCCCTGTTTACCTGGTCCTCGCGCTCACACTCAGATCAGAGGAGATTCAGACTCTCAGCCCTGTTTTAAAGGATCTCAGCCACAGAAAAAGGCCTTAAGCATTTCAGATATTTTTAGTCGTTAGACCTGCTGTGGCAGCTGGTTTTATTCTCTAATAAAAACATTGTCATTAAATCCCGGAGCTGTCCTGAATTAATTTGTTATCAAATTCCATCTTGTCTTGCGAGTAAGTGGCTTAAACATGAAACACAAAAATGAAATTGCAGGAGGGACATTCTCTTAGGGTACCGACATCACAGCAAGAACCTTCCAGCTTGTTTTTCTATCTTTCAGACACACAGGATTCATTAAATATCTGCAGCAATTTGTATTTCAAGTGCTCTTTTGTTTTTTAAATGCATTTTTCACTTTCTTGCTTAACAGACAGGGAGGTGATGGGGAACTGTGGAGGTCAGAGGTCGTCTTCCCATTTGAATAGGAACCAAGAAAAAACATGAAAAACAAATTGGAGTAATGCTTTACATGAAGTCTCTCTAATTTCTGGGTATATACATAGTAGTTACTTAGGAAATACATATGTACTTACAAGTAATTTCAATGCTATTATGCACACACAATGTACTTAAATGTGTAAATGTTTTTGTATGATATATGTAAGTACACAATTGCATCAGAAAAGGTTAGGGTTAGTGGGGTTAGGGCTAGGAATAGGGTTAGTTACATTGTAATTATGTGTAAGTACACCTATATTTACTAAGCAACTACTATGTAAATACACCATAATTCCAGACAATGTGCAGTGTTACCCACATTACTGATATAAACTAGAAACCCATTCCATGCTGACCCCTGTGCTAGGTAAATGTTTTATATTTCTAAAAAAAGCACAATTTCTAGGAACAATGCTGCTGTGAATATCCATGCTCTCCCTTCAAATAAGAGCAGACTCCACTATGATTGGCAGTGCTTTGAGTAGAAGAGCCTGTGGATATATGGGCTGAGTGGAATATGTGCTGGTGCTTGTGCTGGTAGACAGGTGTCCTCAATTCCTAATGGAGCCGTGCTGGAGACCACTCCCCCTGCGAGGCTCCCCCATGCTGCTATTTTAATGGAATGCTCCAGTCAGGGGTTCCGCATCAGCTTCCTCTTTTACTGGGCATGGAGCTCTCTGTTGGGTACATGCTGAATGATGCATGGCTCCCATTGTTTGATTATTGACTGGATTGGAAGATGACTTCCTGTGCAGTTGCAAAGACACGTGTGTTGCTTTGTTTGGGGGTGCCATTGGATATTGCTTTGGCTTTGATAGGACTTGGTCTTGAAAGGCACTATATAAGTGTGATGCTGTTCTTGTACATTATAGACCATATACAGTAAAGTGCAATCTTTCTAGTCCACATGGAATCAACAGACCCAACCATTATAAAAGTGTGGTAAACTGACTTAAAGCCCAGCAAAGTGCAGTGGATCAAGGTGAAAGCAAAGTAAAAGCATAGTTTACAAATAAAAATGTTTTGTATAGCTTTGAATCCTAACAATATTAGAGTCTAGAACTGCACTCTTGTAAAACTGTATCGACTGCACTGAATTGAAGAGAGCGTCTTCTCCGGTGTCATTCCCTGAGATGTTATGTGCGAACCCCTGGTGCAGCTTGAGAGGTGACGAGGATCTCTATAATAAGATAAGGATCAGAGTGCTGCGTCTGGAGATTTCCACTCATTCTGCTTATCAAGCTGTAGGCACTGCAGTCTCTGCTTCCTGTTTTTTCAGGGTCGGGTTGAGTGTTGGCCTTTTCTTTTATTCTCACGAAGGAATAATGATCGAATCCACTTCGAGCTGTTCCTGATTGCACTATATTATTAATCTACTGACGGTTCATCACAGCTTCTTGTTTTTTTTTTTTTTGCAGACTCTCATTTCACAGTATAACTGTTGTTTTTTTTAAGAGTAATTAGTAAAAGCCCCAAAAGAACTTCACATAGATTATTTTGTATTTTATGTTAGAAGGAACTGTTAATATTTAGAATATTTGTCTTTTTTGTGCAGATCTCTTAAATAATGTCATGTTAACATATCATGGGTAACACTGGGCCTCTAGACTATGAGAATCTACAGAATGCACTTGTTGAAGTGGCTGGGGGTTCATGAAATCTTGTTGTTTTGAGTACAGAAGCTGCTACTGGAGAAAGATACTTTTGACCAGCTGTTTTTCTGTTTGTTTGTTTTGTTTTTACGTTAATTTACAGGGGATATCCTCGGGTTGAGACAGACAGAAAGCTGCGCTCCTGAGATTTGTACACATTTTAAAAAATCCCTGTGTTTCATTAAACCAAAGCCTGCAACTCCTGGGAGACTCTTCACACTCTGAAACGAGGGCATTGTGCTTATAAAGTAATATCAGTCTTCAGAAATGTTGATTTTCATTCTTGGCCTGGCTGGGTCTGGGTGCAGCAGTTCAATGTTTAGCAGCCTCTTTTTTTAATATAAAGGATCTGCTGTCCCTGTGACCCAGGCTTTGTCTGCATATCTTATATACCGTTGTCATTTAAATGTCTTTCATTGTATTTACAAATCTGTTCAATAAAATTATGCTCTACTAAGCATTGGGATTTTGTCTTGATCTCTGGAACGTGTTGTGTGATGCACTGCTGTTTAGGATTCTGACCCCTGTCTGGTTAAATAAGGTTAAAAGCTCTATACCATCTAAAGCAGATGAGCCTGGCTGTTTTGCATAGCGGTTAAGATGGTGTTTGCAGTGGGTGTGCTCAGCAGTTTGCACCCAGCCTTACAATGCTCGTTCGGACATGCAAGCTAACTTGTTATTAATGTATTTCTAAATGTGGCTCCTCTTGCAGGTCTCGCAGTTTAATAAGCCAGATTAGGCCGGCAGACTTGTGGAAGGTGTTGAGAAAGGTATTGCCTCAGGCACAGAGCATGGCACGCGCTGCCCAGCTGCTCCGATAATGTGCAGAAAAGAGAATTTTCTAAAGAAATGAGCTTGCATGTGAGAAAGGAAAGAGGATCTTCAGCAGATCATCAGCTCATCTTCAACCCTCTGCAATAAGCATGCAGGATAGAGGCCAGTCCAGACCTTGAAATAGATGCATTTCAATTACTCTCTTCACCGTAGACTTTAATCTGGTCTCCAAACGTAAAGCCTTTCTATTACCAAGATCATCTGTTGAAAGTGATGAGAGCATTGAGGTTTTAAACTACTGCATTCATTATGAGGGGCAAGAATAAAGGGGCCGGGATGAATATTATAAATATGACATATTGGAGTTTAGATTGAACCTATCTGACACAGGCATGAATCAGCGTTTATATGTTAAACCCACCCTTTGGCTTGTGTTTTCTTATTTTATTTTATTAGTAAAAGATGATGGGTTTGGCACTGGAATAATAATTAGGGGCCTTTCCCTGATGCTGTGTGCTTTTGAATACCTGATTTTCTTACCAAGCATTATGGATACTGATGTAAAATATCAACACAGCAAAGAAGTTGCTAATAGCAACCAATAGGATAATGATCAGAAAGAATATCCAAGTATTTGTGATGACTGTTATAATTTCAGTTGACCAAAAAGCATAACAAAATCATATTATTAAGATCTTTGCTTCTTTAGATGGTCACTTTAATTTATTAAATAATAATAATGTTATTATGCATAGTTACAATGTACTTAGTGTATAAATCTTTTTGCACAATGTATGTAAGTTCACAATTGCATTAGAAAAGATTGTGCATACATTAAGTACATTACAGCTACACATAATAATACACATAAGTACATAACTACACATGCATTTACTAAGTAACTACTATGTAAATACACAGTAATTAGAGACACACTGTAAAGTGTTACCGGACGGAGTTCTTATGGTTCTATACCTGTGCAGATAGTGTGCTACCAGGCAGTCTTTGATTGTCAAACCCCGAAGCCACGGCTCCCTTCTGACAGCAAGAAGAACACTAGGAGAGCCTGACACAGCACTGGGGATGAGCCTGACACAGCACTGGGGGTTCCTGACACAGCACTGGGGATTCCTGACACGGCATTGAGGATTCCTGACACAGCACTGGGGATGAGCCTGACACAGCACTGGGGATTCCTGACACAGCGCTGGGTATTACTGACACAGCATTGAGGATTCCTGACACAGCACCTGGGATGAGCCTGACACAGCACTGGGGATTCCTGACACAGCACTGGGGATTCCTGATACAGCACAGGGGATTCCTGACACGGCATTGAGGATTCCTGACACAGCACTGGGGATGAGCCTGACACAGCACTGGGGATTCCTGACACAGCACTGGGGATGAGCCTGACACAGCGCTGGGTATTACTGACACAGCATTGAGGATTCCTGACACAGCACCTGGGATGAGCCTGACACAGCACTGGGGATTCCTGACACAGCACTGGGGATTCCTGATACAGCACAGGGGATTCCTGACACAGCACTGGGGATTAGCCTGACACAGCACTGGGGATTCCTGACACAGCACTGAGGATTCCTGACACAGCACTGGGGATGAGCCTGACCCACACTTGGGATTCCTGACACAGCACTGGGGATTCCTGACCCACACTGGGGATTCCTGACACAGCACTGGGGATTCCTGACCCACACTGGGGATTCCTGACACAGCACTGGAGATGAGCCTGACCCACACTGGGGATTCCTGACACAGCACTGGAGATTCCTGACACAGCACTGGGGATTCCTGACCCACACTGGGGATTCCTGACACAGCACTGAGGATGAGCCTGACCCACACTGGGGATTCCTGACACAGCACAGGAAATTCCTGACACAGCAGTGGGGATGGCAGGTCAGGTCACTGCATTGTTTTATTCCCCACTGAGAAATCACTGATGAGATTTTCATACCTTCAAAAACTCATATAAACAATTTGCCGCTGGCTAGCTCTATATTGTTTTGTGCAACCTCATACCCACCACAGGACACAAGCCTAGAAATTCATTTTCTAACAAAAGACTGTGAGAGAGCTAGATACACCCCGCTGGTTGCTGATAAAAATGTCGAAGTTGACAGTAGCAAAAAGGAATAGACTCAATTAACTCCTTATTAAAGAGGTTGTTGAGAGCCTGGGCATTATCTATACAGTCCACTACAAGGGGAAGTGCTGTCGATTTGCAATGACTTTCATTAAGCAAGATGAAAGATGATGATATCTGAACAGGAGGTTCATTTGAGGGATACAAGCTGCTTTAGAAGAAGTGGGAGCTCCAGGCAGCCTTGCACTTGGGAGCTCCAATTTGATCATTTGTCCTTGAAATGAATTTGTATCTCTGAAGTCTATGAGGTGTACATTCACTGTGGTATCTGAGTAAATCCAGAGGTCTGAGTTATCCTGGTTTTGCTGGAAAGTGACGGACGCCAGGTCATTCAAATGCTAAAGTGGATCTGGAGGTGCCCAGTCCAGAAGAGTGGTGCCCTATTAACTAAGCTCACAGCTTCTTGCAATAAGGCACTGGAGAGAAAAAAAAAAACAGCATGGTAGAATGGGGACTTGCAATATGATTTGCAGTATTACTAAATATAGGTTTGGTATGCTATTGACTTCAGAGATTAAAAATAAACCTCTTGGGCGTGTGAAGTTCTGACAAACTGGTGTCTTGCTGGAGCTCATGTATAAAACCCATCCTGAAGCAGGGCTTTGGTTTTATAAGCTCATGTATAAAACCCATCCTGAAGCAGGGCTTTGGTTTTATAAGCTCATGTATAAAACCCATCCTGAAGCAGGGCTTTGGTTTTATAAGCTCATGTATAAAACCCATCCTGAAGCAGGGCTTTGGTTTTATAAGCTCATGTATAAAACCCATCCTGAAGCAGGGCTTTGGTTTTATAAGCTCATGTATAAAACCCATCCTGAAGCAGGGCTTTGGTTTTATAAGCTCATGTATAAAACCCATCCTGAAGCAGGGCTTTGGTTTTATAAGCTCATGTATAAAACCCATCATGGCTTTGGTTTTATAAGCTCATGTATAAAACCCATCCTGAAGCAGGGCTTTGGTTTTATAAGCTCATGTATAAAACCCATCCTGAAGCAGGGCTTTGGTTTTATAAGCTCATGTATAAAACCCATCCTGAAGCAGGGCTTTGGTTTTATAAGCTCATGTATAAAACCCATCCTGAAGCAGGGTTTTGGTTTTATAAGCTCATGTATTAAACCCATCCTGAAGCAGGGTTTTGGTTTTATAAGCTCATGTATTAAACCCATCCTGAAGCAGGGTTTTGGTTTTATAAGCTCATGTATTAAACCCATCCTGAAGCAGGGTTTTGGTTTTATAAGCTCATGTATTAAACCCATCCTGAAGCAGGGTTTTGGTTTTATAAGCTCATGTATAAAACCCATCCTGAAGCAGGGCTTTGGTTTTATAAGCTCATGTATTAAACCCATCCTGAAGCAGGGCTTTGGTTTTATAAGCTCATGTATAAAACCCATCCTGAAGCAGGGCTTTGGTTTTATAAGCTCATGTATAAAACCCATCCTGAAGCAGGGCTTTGGTTTTATAAGCTCATGTATAAAACCCATCCTGAAGCAGGGCTTTGGTTTTATAAGCTCATGTATAAAACCCATCCTGAAGCAGGGTTTTGGTTTTATAAGCTCATGTATAAAACCCATCCTGTTTTATAAGCTCATGTATAAAACCCATCCTGAAGCAGGGCTTTGGTTCCACACGCTTGTATGAACAGCTGTAACTGTATGTAGTTAATGTGCCTGAATATGTCTGTATGAATACTCTTTAAATTGAACACAGAATATAAACATTAGAGCCAGACTCGATTCTAAGTAAATGGCCAATCAGTACGCTCTGATTGGCTGAAAGAGCCTCAGCGGTCTGTAATCATAAATATCACGCCTGTGTGAAGTAAAATACCACCACAGCCTCAACCTCACATCAGATAACAACCTTGTAATTCACTGCAGCCAATCGATTATCCAGAAATCCACTCATGGCTAACACAAATGAGGTCAGTCATATTAACTCATGAATAAGTAATAGGATCATTTGGGAAGGGTTAGCCAGCTGAACTTTAGTTAAACCAGCAATGAAGCTGTCACTGTAAGACTAAAATTAGAACAACCATGTGAGATTTAAAAAAGAAGCAAGAGAGAAAGAGAGCTACAGATGCCAAAAGCACGTGCAATGTAGTGGGAGTTGCACAGAGCCAGCTTAGGGATCAGTGTGGTATTGACACACCTCTCAGAGGAATGGGGGTTCAGATTCAGGTGGTGGTGGTGGGATGTATGATCCATATGCCAGGGAATAGTGACTATTGTTTAGTTTTGATATGATATTGGACAGTCCAGTGTTCACTGGTGTCTTTCATTTCCACTGCAATGTGCTGTCTGAGTTTGTGTTTCAGGCACAGGTAAAGGTCAGATGATTTTGGCAGATTCAATCCGACTAGAAGTAATTGTTTGTTCTTCTTTCCTGCTTCCTATATTAAAGGAGGTGACACGGATTTGCCAAAGCCTTTTCACAGGAAAGTCATTCTGTCTGTGAAGCTGTGTATAGACACAAACTCCCCAACAGTGGTACAAGGACAGGGTTACCATATGACTCCATGTTCACTGGGACAGTTTGGGCTTTTCAACTCCAACCCCAATGAATTCTGATAAGTGTAGTCCTGCATCTCTTAAACAAGTGAAAGGTACCTGACACAAGTAAAACGTACCAGAATGCATTGAAAAACCTGAACTGTCCTTGTGTATATGCAGTCATATGGTAACCCTACACAAGGAGAACAGAGATCCAGAGCATTAATTAAACAATACCACTTTTTCAACATTAAGCACCATGGCAGATGCCTGAAAACTCTTCATTAACGATTTGAAATTAATTCAATGCCAAAAATGTTTGCAATGAAGGACATACTGGTGTATTGCATAGTGTACAATACAGAGCAATGAAGGACATGCTATATTATTGAATATTTAACTCATGCAAAATCTCACTGTGTTCAATCAATTCTAATTAACAAAGCAGAGAGTCTGCAGAACACACTTTGAAATCCTATTCCTAAAGGGTTAATAGTGAAGGCTGGTCATTTCTTTTAAGGCGTCTGGGTTTAGCTAAAAGAAAACAACTAAAAAAAAACAACATTAAAGACAGGAATGTTTTTATTTTTTATTAACCATTTTTTTTTGCTTTGTTTTTTTGTTTTTTTTCTTGGCCGTAGTGCAATTATTTGATTTTCCGGTTGTGTTTAGCATTCTGTTGTCATGGCAATTAGATTTCCACGCTTGGGTCTTCACTGAACTCTCCACATCTCCTTCATCCCCGCAGGAGAGCTGATGAACACACAGACTGGCACGACCAGTGCCACTAACAGCAGTTTGTATCAAAACTATATGCTGTATTTTTTGTTTGCCACAGCATGGTGTCTGGTATGAAGAGGCCGGAAGGCTATTATACATGTTTTATTACACTATTGCTAGATCCTGAAGGAAACACTTCAAAAATGAGGCCCAATGTGCCCTTCACATGCCCAGTACACACTTCACAAAGACCACAGAGTAAAGAAACGTATTAGTGATCTGAGGCATGTCAAGCCACATTTTACAAAAAACTTACAATTGCAAGACAGTCCCTTGGTAATACAGTTTCTATGGTAACTAAGCAAAAGAAAAAAAAAGAAAGTTAGTGGGCTTGGTGGCATCTAAGTTAGGCAGGGTTATTACAGGGTCTAGGATTTGTTTGTCTGTGTCTCTCAAAACATACAGGCAACTGCAGAGTAACAGCCGCACAATCTCCCAGACCTGAACCCTATTGATTATTTCATGTGCAATCTGCAAGGGAAGTAACAGTAAGGACGCTGCATTATTTAATTAATAATATGCCTTAAAGATTTACTATTGAAATTAAACAAGGAAGGGGGATATGAGGGGGGTTGATAATAACTGCAAATCTGGACTGATTAAAAAAAAAAAAGACTTAAAATTTGTATGAATGTCAATGTAATTCTGAATTCTGAACCATCCTGAATTTTCTAGGGTGACTAGCTTTAAAAAGCAATGGCACCAGATGTATAATACTGTATATATATATGTGTGTGTGTGTGTGTGTGTGTGTGTGTGTGTGTGTGTATATATATATATATATATATATATATATATATATATATATATATATATATATATATAGCTCTTAGAATCCATATTGGAAAACACAGCCTTTAATGTGTAAACTACACAGCTCCCTCATTTAAAAACTAGACTTAAATCAGACGTAATTGTGCTCCTGCCACACAAAGAATAGTACATGAAGTTCATAGCAATGCGTATGACACAACAAGCAAACTGAGGCTTTTTGATGCCACTGCCTCAGATGATAAAAATGAGACAAGGAGCTGGCATGTCCGTGCACACTCATATACCACAGAATGAACTGGAGTAATCTCACTTTGGGTTTATCTTTAGCCCCTTTCATCTGGCACTCCTACCCGGGTCTGGACCTCAGGATGTGGGTCGACACATTGGCCCGGGTTGAGTCAGTGGCACTGGAACAGTTTTTAAAGTGGGGGGTGCTGAAAGCTAGTGAATAAAACTGTAACCCCTGTATATGATGGAGGCCATGCAAAGTCAAGACCGCACCCCCATCACCCCTAGTTCCAGCGCCGTTGGGTTCAGTGAGACAAAACGCATGACAGCCGTTCATAAGCTGATGAAAGAATGAACAGCCACGTCTGTATGACGGTTTCACTTCTTCAAGGAACGGTTCTGTTCATTCTGTTTAGCCATATTTGTGTTGATTGAGACACAGCATGAGCCAGATCGCAGCAGGGATGTAGAAATATTAGCTCTGATCAACATTTGGGCCGATGGTTCAATCCTGAGAAGCTTGGATGGAAGTGTCAGTAACAAGCTGCCTCCAGGGCATTGATGCATGCATTGCGTACTTTTGTGTCACCCAGGTCAACCCTGCTTGACACCTGGTCCTGACCCAGGTAGAGCATGCCAATGTGAAGGGGCGTTTGATTACTTTGAGTCCTTAAATTCAGGCTACAGAATATTGAAAGGACTGACAAAATGATGAATACAGTGTATGATTCATTCCCATTGCGAAACACAAAATCTTCTTCTCCAAGATTAGCAACAGCAACTATTTTTGGTATTATGGATTTATGGTTGGTGATTATATACTGTATATATGAATCGAACAACAACAAGAATTGAATACATAAGCAAAAGGCACAGTGTTGTGTAACACCTTGCGCTAGATTTGTGCAGTAAAAAAAGGTATCATTCTTCAGTGAAACACCAAATACAGAACTTAATGGATTCCTGAAGTTCTAAATCGTGAAACAATTCTGAGGAGTCAAGATTCTAAGATTAGACTTCATTGTTGGGGGGGGGGAGGGGGGGGGGTGATCCTGACATCTTATTGGCTAAGATGATACTTTAGATGTATAGCACAATAGCATACACACGGGACTGGGGAGGTTTTTAGTGTCATCGTGTGGTATACAAGTCCCTTGAAAACTAAATCAGGTATCTGTTACAAACTGCAATGTTGCTCTTGATCAGGGCAACCCAAAAAAACATCATGCATTTGATTTTGTACAATGGTGAATATTGACTAGTTTGCACGTTTTAATTATTTTATAATAGGAAAAGCCAGGAGCCTTTGAAAATGAGCCTCCACTCTGGTATCAGATTAACACATGAATAAATCGAAAGGATCAAAGGCAGGTTTAAACGTCCTCTATGTAGAGGCGGCTATGCAGAAAAGCATCCTGCAATTACAATCAGTTCTGCGAATACCCTGAAACCAATGCCTTTCCTGAAAGAGAATGATCAAGTGCTGCTGTGATGTGTTTAGCAGAGCAATCACACAATGGAACCGTATTAGACTAATAGAAGGTTAGTCTGTTACAGTCACTCAAGACCCGCGGCTCCGCTATGAATGGTACTACACAGATCGTTTCGAGGCAACGCTTTGCTGTAGTTCAGGTTTTCATTATGAGCTGTCATTTGCAATTTAAAAAGCATGTTGTTAATTATGCCTTACATTTTTTTGAGATAATAACCCTGTATCATATCTGTCGTCATTGTAGCATAAGAATGCTACTAGTATACACTTATCACAAGATTCAGACAGCGTAACACACACACACACAGACCAGAAAACAACCTGAGGGCCTTACCCACCGATTGCAAGTACACACTACCCAAGTGAACCGCAAGACATTACAACATGCAGACCCGCGACAGTCTGTACAATCCGCAAAATAAACCGTAAGATCACTGTTTGAGTGATGTAAAAAAAAAAAAAAAAAAAAAAAACAACATCAACAAAAAAAAAACAACCGAAGTTTGTCTTTCTCATCAACATATGATTGTATGTACACTTCATTCATTGGTGGATTCTAAATTCAAGTTGCAAATTGTACAGTTTTTAATTAAAAGTTTTTAGATCAGGCTTTATTGAATGGCAGTGCTGGTTACTGTTGCCACCTTGTGGCTAAAGATGGAACTAGTCTTAATGTACAAGTGTGACGTAATAGGGAAGGGGTCAGGGCCTAGTATCTGCTCCCGACTGAGACATCGTTTTTGAACATAATTTAGATATTTTATTTAACATCATGTAGTCAAATAGTTAATTCTATAGGGTGATGCAAAACTTTTAGCCAAAGCTGTACATGGTTTCTGACAGATGTTGGTTCAGTGTAAAATTTTACGTTGTATTAGGATAATATTTATATATATATATATTATATATATATATATATATATATTATATATATATATATATATATATATATATATATATAATGTAATACAACAACAATTTTTCCTGAGTTATTCAAATGGAATGTATTGTCAGTCCGTCATCATTAAACGTCCTCTATATGGAATAAGCTAAATTCATTTTCCCATTTGAAGGAAGCTCAGAGAGGCTTGGCGGTGCTCCTTTTCTGGTCCACTGTCATATTTCTTGTATTTAATATGCTTAAATATTGCATTCAGAAATTCAAACAGAATTTTACCCAGCTATTAATTTTGTTTTCAGTCCAGGCAAGTGGCAGGGATCACTCCACTAAAAGAATATTCTGCTGCAACTAAAGAAAATAAAGGATGCTGGTTTTGGATGGTTATTCTTAAAAGGAGCATACCATTGTATTCACAGTAAAATCTGTCGTTTGTTAGGTACATGAAAAGATATTACATCCTCTGAATTAGTAGGTGTTTATCCCCAGAAAGATAGAGAATAATGGAAAGTAGGCATGTGTGCTATTTTCAATAAATGACAAAAGTCTAAGAAATAAGTTCAACAATCTTGAATGAAACAAGTCTTAATAACAATTTAAATATACAGAAAAAAGACATGCTAAACAACTCTAAGCACTACTGTACTGCACATAGACAAATCAATATAGCATGCATTGCCAAGTCTAATCACTGAAGAACACTTTCTCCAATCAATACAACAAACGAAAAGAAATCATTACAATGTGATTGCTTTACATCTAAGAATTGAAACAAAAGCAAACAAAAGCAGACAGCAAAACAGAATGGCAAATAAATTGTTATTTGCGGATACAGTTTGAAAGCATGTTCATCGAAGCTTCAGCAATACTTTTAGCAGCATTCTCTAACTGAGCAACATTAACAACACACTCAGCTAGATGCTCTCGATGCTGGCAGCAAGTGTCAATCACATGCCCTTATCAGTTCTCCGTCCAACGGATACAGGATATGAAAGCTGGGCTGGAAAAGTGATAAGGAGATGTGGGCGACTATGTCAAGAAGAAAACTCGAGTAAAATACCAACCCGAAAACTCTGGAGCTGGAAAGCTCAGCTCCCTTTCTCCTCCTTTCTCTTCTTCTTCTACACAAGTTTCAGACTCCTATTGCACTGCCGAGGCGATGAGGAAGTGATATGTGATCAGACAAGTTACCCGTCCAAGCTTGAAAACATATCAAGCTGTCTTCAAAAGACTTCTAATTCTTCTTTTTGAACCTCTCTCACAGGCAGTCAGTGGCATTCAGATATCCAGTTTGAAGAGGTCACAGCATGTCAGACACAAAGATATCCACTGACTGACTGCCTGTTCTTTCGCAACTGGTAACCAACTTTGTAGACACACCCCGTTGATCAATTTTAATACACAGACGCCCCTCCCTTTTTGTCTCCTAAAACATTCACTTTGTCTTCCCATGGCCAGGATTCAATAGAGAAAGAAGGGCGTGGCTCTGTGGAACACTTAATTACCGAAAAAGGTGTTGGCTGTCAGCTACACAGGTGTGGCATCACCTGACGAATACCTGTCAACTCAAGGGAGAACCAGAAACATCAAAATTCTGCCTGCGGGAGAAATGCAGATCAAGAGTTATGCAAGTTAATGACACCCCTTTCAGATTTTTTGAGAAGATTTTTACTTTAATAAATGCTGAAACGATCAGCACTAGTGGATGTTTCAAATAAAGCACTATGACAGAAAAGAAAAACAGTAATGGAAACAAACGGGACTGTCCACCTGGTCCTGATACAGTGAGTTCACAGAAGGCTGAACAGTTATTATCCTGCCTTAAAGTTACAGCCCTACTTATTGATGTGTGCACAGTGTGCATTCGGCCACAACATTGAAGGGTAATACAGATCAGGGCTTCTCCCAGTGCACTCTTTGTCATTCTTTTCTAGGATTCACTTTAAACCTGAGTGTTCTTGTTGAATTCTCTTCCCTGGAAGTTGTTGCTGGTGGAGAATGCATTTTGCATGTACAAATCTCAATAAAATCCCTTTGGAATCCATTTAGAATCCAGTCTAAAGACAAATGTAAAACTAGAAGGATCCTGAATTAAAGGTTTTGGGTCTATGTGTTGTGGAAGTGGCCCAGCCCCCTCGCCTTGAATTGAGTCGAAGTTCTGTTTCAACAGTAATGAAAACTAAACAAATATTCCACGGGAATCTACTTACAAATAAGAACACATATATAACATGGTGCTGCAAGAGCAGAGGCAATATTTGAATTATATAGACGGTACCGCAATGCACGGGTTGTCTGAAACAAAAACATCACGTTCACTTGCAAAAAACAAAATGATGTTGCATCCTACTGTTTGGATGAGTGTGAGACGTTGGTGTCTGCTATATTCACTGTGATATATTTAGTGTGGTTCTGCTTCTAGTTGTGTAGCTGCTGTGTGCCTTGCTATTTTGACAGCACTCTTCTTTAACACTTGCTTTTGTTCTGCTGGTGTTGCCTGCGTTTCTGCTGCTGCGGGATTCAGAGATGTGTACAGTGCATGCCCAAGGCAGACAGCAGAGCACAGGTTTACAGCATTCCAGTGTTTATCTGCCTGCTTGAGTAATATGAGAGTATGCAGCCAGCCCTTTCACAGGACTGGGCTTGTAGGACACACATCCACACAATCATCATATGGGCTGTTATGGAGCCAATCGGTACATCTGCTTTAATTACCAATACAATTTTAGCTGTCTATACATATGCGTAGTGCCATTGAAAGTGAACCAGCAGCACATTCAGACAGCCAGGCGTCTGGAGCCACAGGGAGTGATGTGCACAGCCTTACCTGGGAGTTTAATTAACATGTTTGAAAGGTTGTTAGGAAACAAAAATCTGTTTTTTGCCCCAAAGGGTATTGGTCACAAGCGGCCCTGCCTTAGCAAGGTGTTCACGCCTTTGTTCTTTTCAGATTTAGTTTCCAGTCTCCTTCCTCATACCTCTCTGGGCAATACGCTTCCCAAAGAACATACTTAGGAGAGCTGCTGAAAGCTCCACCTAAACCATCAGTGTGTATCAGGGTCTGTTCAGAGTCAAAGCCTGCCCCTGGGGTATCTCACGTCGATTGGAATGAACATGCACTGCAGCAACACACACACACACACACACAAACACACTCATGCATGCACGCAAGCACGCACACACACACACACACACACAAACACACTCATGCATGCACGCACGCACGCACACACACACACACACACACACTCATGCACGCACGCACGCACGCACACACACACACACTCACAAAAACACTTCAAAATCCAGAGAGCTTTTATTATTCTTCAATAAACTGCTATTTCCATTCAGCGGTAATATTGCACTGCCTGGTTCATTGAAACGGTTTCAGCCCACCTGCCACGCCATAGGAGCTAAAGCGTCACAAGAACAGTTCACTTTTTTTTTATGTAGTGTTGGAAAAGGCAATGTTTCACACCTGGTAAGTTTATTAGAAAGAAAATGAAAAAAGAAAAATAAAAAAGTTCACCCCAGACAGTCCCTGGGAATTCCCTTCTGCATGACTTTGCATTTGCTCTTTGATGTTTTCTGATATCTTAACCATTGTAGGGGCAGGGCAGCGGTCTTTGCATGCTTTGTTGTCGATTATTTAGTTGAGTTGCTGCCGGCGATGTGAAAGTTCTGTGCTAAACCAACACAGCCCGCTGTCTCGTTTGTGAGTTCCAGCCTACATCATAACATCAGACTCCAGGTCTGCTAAACACAGATCAAGAGATATATCAAACACCCAGCCCCCTTTCTGCTCTGCAGAGAACCAGCTTGCCAACAGGATTAACTGCATTCATATTGCTATAGAAATATGCTCTGAGAGCACGTCAATTACAGCAGAAATCTGAACATACAATTTTAAAATGCACTGGGCGGCACAAGTTAGGTGACTTTTTTTTTTTTAATTTGTAGCACCAGATTATCAGATGAAGAGGGAAGGTGTGAAATGGGATGCAATTGCTGCAACCTTACCAAATGATCTTCACCGGCAATGCAAGGCTCTGTACTAAGACAAGGGCAGCTATTATGAGCCACTAGAATGGGACTGCTGTGGGAGAGCTTTTTTGTTTTTTGACATACCACTGGTGTCACAGCAAAACAATGTGCTAATGTGCTGCCATGGTATTGTTTCTTTAGGGTAACAGTGTGTAATGTGCTGGCGTGGTATTGTTTCTTTAGGGTAACAGTGTGTAATGTGCTGGCATGGTATTGTTTCTTTAGGGTAACAGTGTGTAATGTGCTGGCGTGGTATTGTTTCTTTAGGGTAACAGTGTATAATGTGCTGACGTGGTATTGTTTCTTCACTGTTAAAATGGTACAATACCCAAGGGGATTTTTATTCAGACTTTTCTAAAGGGTAGTATGGCTATGAAGAACTCAACAGAGACCTTACAATTGAATCCCTCAGTGCAAGAACACAGGCGGTTACTTAACCAGTGCTATTAAAATAGGATGCCGACCAGCGCCTTCTCCATCTGAACTCAATCCCCTGGTTTAACTTTTAATTAAACTGTCATATGCTATTTGAGCACTCTCAAGCCCTCACCTCTCTGAAAGAACTTCAGATGTGCATGCCCTAGCTCAGCCATGCCAAAGACAGGGAGAAGAGCAGACAGGAGGAATATCCTTGTGTGACTGGCGAGTGGAGGCCAGGAGGAGAGTGTTGTGATAGTGCCTGCGGATGCATAAATAAAAGGGCTTTTGAAGTCCTGTCACAATCTGGTATTCTACTGCTCCACTCTGTACAGTCAGCAAGTAATGAATAGGCTGTGGGAGTGTGGGCAGAGGGGTCCTCTTCGAGGATGCGTGCCGAACACTGTTGACACAGCACTGGGTTGCCTGGAGAGGATGCCTGACTGCGGATTATGTCTGATTTACTCTGTCCGTGGAGTCAGCACTTTTACAAACAGCTACTGCTTTTCCTGTAATCCTCCCCAGCACACACACACACACACACACACACACACACACACACACACACACACATTTTACTTACATTACTTTTAATAACAAAAATACACTTCAGAGGCTCACGCACACTGTTTCAGATGCTGGTTTTGTCCCTTTCTTTCAGCCCCACTGTTAAATGTAAACATAACTTCCATTAATAATACTTATTTAAATCCTCCCAGGTAACAGAAGAACAACGCTCCAGATGAAACAAGGCACAGTGTACTTTCATTGCAGTTCCGTATGTCCTCGCAGGTTCTAGAATGCTTGTCATAGCTTGCACATGCTTTTCGCAGCAGTTTTTCTGGGGGATGTCTTTTGCCACTTTTCTCAACAGATCAGTTTCAGCTGTTTAGTACATGGAGACTCTTCTATCCACAACTCGAGGAAAATATAATTGAGCAGCTGCAATTATACGCTTCCCCACAAGATGGAACTAGTATGTTAACTTTCAAGTTTATGAGCAATTGAATTGCCGGACTGTCTGGATATTAAGATGCTATTTTACAGGTTTTGGAGTGTCAGTGGCCCATCTCTCATGGTACTAACACCTGTAATGTGTAGCTAAATCCCAGTGCCTGTCCAGTACAGCCAGGGGATAGGCACTGCTTGTTATTAACATATCATTGAAGCAGGGTGGGGCTGCAGAAAGTGTTAAGAATTGGGTAGTATAAGAGCCAGGGAGGCATGATATCAATTCAGCAATCACCTTGGATTAACTCAAACTGGAGATTACTGTACACAATAATAATTGTACAATGAACCCTGCCCATCCATATATATATATATATATATATATAGAGAGAGAGAGAGAGAGAGAGAGAGAGAGAGAGAGAGAGAGAGTAACGCATTGCCGCATTCACATTCGTTTGCCCCTTTTAAAAGAGACCCTGCACACAGAAATGGAGGTTTAGCGCTTACTGAAAAATAAACAAAATAAACTCCTAGCTCCTTCGGAACACTAACTAAACATTTGTCTGGAACCTGTTCTAATAATCCAGATAGCTAAGCTGTTCAGGCTGAAAAAACACCCAGTTTTTACAGATGAACACACTGACTGCTTTCCTTTAATACCCTGCACCTGGCTTTAATTTACAACAAGCCCTAAACATGCACAGAATCTGACTGTTACAACAATCCCTAAATATGCACAGATAGTCAGCTACAAGCATTCAAATAAAATACTATTGAAAAGCAATGCTATCCTAAAACATACTGCAGCATTTACTGTAGTATACTATTGGAAATGACAGTGTTTTGAATCGTACATAGTATTGTTTATGGGCTGATGAATTTGCATGTCTGATAAGCAGGTTGCTCATCATGGTCTATATTTCTTTCTGCTGAATATTCCAGGTATTATTATATATAGCTCTTTCTGAATCTTTTTTTTTAATTATTATAAAATCTTTTTTGAGCAGACTTCTATTAAAGACAGTGGATTTCTATTCAAAGTTGCACTCGCCTCTCGTTGAAACAAATATAGTACAGAAGTGTTTTATACCACTGTGATCTTTACAACGCATCCCACTGTTCAAACCTAAGGCCCCACACAGTTCAATATGGAAACCCCAGAAGCCCACAGAGTGCATTGCATGCCCCAGTATTGACAGAATGCACAGGTCTCCAGAGAAACAGCTCCTGAAAATAGCTGGGAATCCCAGGGTGCATTGCAGCGTGAAATCCATCTCCCCTCCGAGATTGCAATCTAATTGTCAGATGATGAAAGGTTGTGTGGGAGAGGCAGCGGGGACTGACCACAGCCAATCCACTCATTCTTTAAAAGAGGCAGAGAAAGGCAATCAATCATGAGAGGCTTCAGGGGAGCAGGCGACTCTGCAATGAACTCAGGACAAGTTCCCCACTGCTGGTGCTCTTTGTTGTGAGGACGGTCATTGGTAACTGAGGAAAAGGTGCTGAGCCCATAGAATACAACCATACAGGTGGAAGCCATGGCTAGTAATGATGTAAATATTGAGTGTGTTTATACAGCTCCCCCCACTTGAGTTTAAAAAGCACAGAACGGATTTTAAAAGCATGTTTGATTTATAAAGACTTCTCGAATTGACACATGAGAGAACAGAGTATAAAAACACTTCCAGAAACGTAACATGACAAAGGAAGCAAGCTGTGCACATTAAAAAAAAAAAAAAAAACTTTGACACTTTTCTCTTTCTCTCCTCCTTCTCCATTTTTGGCAGTACAGTACTGCGCTCGGTTGCTATGGCCACTGATCATGTAGGTTTTGCCATGACAACAATTTGGCTATCACAGCACAAACTGTAGAGTAATGTAGTTTTGGGAGCACCATCGATAACATTTACATTCATCCTGCCTTTTGTTTGTCTCTAAATACTCAGAAACATGTTCCTGTCTGTTGAGTACAATTGTAAAAACATGCTGCTCTCTGTTGATTGCAATTATAAAAAGCTGTCTGTAGAATGTTTCAACAGTTGGCAACAACAAAACATGTATATAAATCTGTATGTAAAGGACACTTCTAATTTTCCCAGGATGTTTGTTCTGCCAGGAACGGGAATAATAAACCATGACTTGTCACCAGCATGCAAGCTATTTTTCTTTCTTTCTTTTTGAATTCTCTCATGAACTGGGCATCATTAATCTCTTGAGGTGCAACATGAACTGTCTCCAGCTGTTAAGCTGACATTGTAAATTAATTTTTACAGATGGCGATCATTGTCTTTTAGTTATGGGCACTCTACCAGTTACTATGAAGAGCTGGTTCCATTGAAAATAAAATTCTGTTTTCTTTGTTCAGTTATCCCTATGCAGGGCTTGAAGTGGTGCTGACAAAACCAAATCAATTCCTGAGCCTTACCAGCTGTGCACTTCCATTGGTAATATTGGTCTGAAGTGTGTAGTTTTGAAAGAAACACATGTTGACGTGAACATGAATTAACATTTTTCAACTGGTACGGGAAAAGATATCTGGTACCACCTTTTTGGTAATTTTACCCGGAGAGTGAAATTGATCTCACTCCTTGAACTCTTCTGTACCATCATCAGCTGCTTCTCTTATTGACTGACATGCTTTCAGCCAATAACATGCATTTGAGCAAACACTTCAAGTGGAATGACTTCAGTGATGTTATGCAATCTAGCGGGGGTGTGGGTTCATCCTCCCACTGTCGAAAACCACCTCTCACCCAATGCCATGTGATATCCTATTAATAGTATTGCAATAAAATTGAGTGATGCTATAAAAAAAAAAAAGAAATACAATCAATCAGACAACCTTGCCTGCCCTGGAGTTCTATCCCTCTCTCTGATTTATTTATTTTTCCAGAGCCTGGGTAAAGTATCCATGGAAACAAAATTTAATGAAACAAGGAAACTAAAATAAGTTGTTTTTTTTTGTTTTTTGTTTAGTTTTTTAGGTGGTTTTCCCCAACAGATTCCTTTGAATAATGACAGTCTGCTCAGTTCAGCAGGGAAAGCTTTCTTAAACTGTGATTAATACTTAGATAACAAACCTGAGATCTCCATCCAATATGGGTAATCTGTCACTTGTAATGAGTCTTAAATGGTTTGGAGTAATCTGTTTTAGCGAGGGTTGCTGTCCTTGTAGAAGAGATCATACTGAAGTAGATTCAGTCTTGGGAAGAGATCCAAGTGGTTCAATGTAATAGCTGAGGACATAGTTGGAACAGAGATCTGGAAAGAGCTACATCCTTTTTAAGACAGCTCGACTGCAGGAGTGAAATTGAAATCCTGCTGCACCCAACAGATCCATTGAAGGATAAAATCCGAGTGCTGAGGGCTGCCAGCACAGATCAGGACCCTGAGCTGCCATTGCAGCTCACTCCAGTGAAAAATATAGAGAGTTTCTGCACAACAAGCAACACATAACGACCAGAACAAGGGTGCTCTGGATTACAGGCGGAAGGGTTAATATTCATAGTGTGTAACCTGGCTTTCCTTTGGGTAACTGTGTTGAAATCTCCATTTTAGAGGGTAGTTACTGAATGCACGCTCATTTAGCAGTTTCATCATGCTGCTTCTGTGCTTATCATGTGTACATTTACTGTGATAAACCACACTGCATGGCTCTTTCTGTCATAGCTGCAGTACAGCTCTGTTCTTTACCAAACAGGGGCACACTTTACCATGTTTTCATTATGTGTTCCTGCTCTGCTTTTAGCTGGTAAACACAAAACGGGACTTCTTGCAAATATGTAAATTCAGGTAAACTGGATCAAATGGGAATTAATGTCAAAATTAATATTAGCTATGCTGTTTAATGAATCTTATTTAGCTATTTTTATATATACAATGTGTGCTGTAATATATATATATACATACAGATAGTATAGGGTGCTGTAAGAATTTCACCATACTTTTTTTTAATTTTATATATTTTTATTGGTTTGTTAATGAGGATTCAATACAATAAAATAACTAATAACTTTTCTGTTTTGTACAGAGCCTTTGCTCCACACAATGAACATGACTTATATTGCGACACAAGGCTGTCTCCCGAGGAGTTCATGCGAGGGGATCTGCTGCCAACATACAGCATGTGACATGAAAGGCGTACAATAGCAGCACAACACGAGCAAGGGAGAGTGGTTTTATTCACATTTCAAATAGGCCATCAAACTCGGATGCAGAATTCAATTATAGAACTTTATACAAATGAGCTTCAAAATAATACCCTCAATGGGAAACGCACACAAAAAAAATATATATATCACCAGGACTCCTAACCAATTAGTCTCTATTCACTAGTGTGTACTACACGGGGCATCAAAACACTAAATATTACTTGAGAGAGACCAGCAGACACAGAATTTCTCACTATTGTAGTTATTGCTCAAAGGTCACCATGCAAAAAGGTTTGCAGCATTTTGACGTGATTCAAAGTGCTAATGTTGCAGACCCAGCGTGGCATGAAGGGCAATGCGGGCGCTTCTAATTCAAGTGACTGAGGTATCAATCTCAAGCTTTGTGAATGCTGCCCAGGATCGGATTCACTTCACAACATTGTTTCAGACCATCCTGCCTGGGTGGGTCTGTCGGGGATCACAGTGGGAAAAGGCCAAAGCTATAAACTGGCTCACTAATCCTCTGTGCCACCTCATCCACAGCAGAATTGAATTGCAAACCCTTCCATCTCAGCTCGCTGCTCTGAAGCCAGCAGTCTGCTAATAGATGCAGACAGTGGAACGCAAGCAGAAAATATCATGAACCCATCATTAGAATACTGATGCATTGATGTGGCACATGCACTGGCCTGCAGGGAGCCAGCAAACAAAAACTTCCTGATTGCACTGACAGATTGAGAAATTCTATGATTATATATATGAGGTATGATCAGTGATCAGGGTGATTATAATACAATAACAACAAGAGAAGGTTAACATTCTGCATCCTTTTTAGGATACTTGAAACAGTCATTTTTGTGTGTGTGTGTGTGTGTGTGTGTGTGTGTGTGTGTGTGTGTGTGTGTGTGTGTGTGTGTGTATATATATATATATATATATATATATATATATATATATATATATATATATATATATATATATATAAACCTGATTAGGACTAAATAAAACACTAACGTATGTATAAACACTAAATGTATATATATATATATATATATATATATATATATATATATATATATATATATATATAGGTAATGTGAAGTACTCAGAAACAACCACACCCAACTCTCATTCCACCAAAGTATGCATGCACCTCCCTCTCTTTCCAAGCCCAGACAGCATAGAGATGTGAGCCCTCTCACTAGATACTTCAGATATGTCCTTTATGTGAGGTTATAGGGATTGATCTCGCAGGGACTGTAGCTGCCACCCATACAGTCACATGTGCCACTAATATGAAGCAGAACAATTCAAGGCTAATTGCATGAACTTCCAGTGTACTATATGGCAACATTTATACAAGTTCATACGAGGCTAAATATATTGCATATATGCATTTTACATACCCACAGCATATAAAACATATATCACATGTGTGAATTTCCAATTTAATTCGTTTTGTTTTGTATTCAAATACTCCATTGTACAATGACCAATGTATAGATTAGATATGATCTCACTCTCTTGCTATTCTGTCTACATGCAGTATATTAGATACACAGCCAGATATATCATTGGTAGATATATATGCTGCATATGAATGGAGCAAGGATAGATACCAGCCTTCCAAACCATGACAATCCAGACTCTATGATCACACAATAGACCCAATCTAGGCATTGGGAAATCAATAGGCTGCAGCATCAAGCAGGGCTCTTGGTGTAAAACCCCACTACAATACAGAAAGCCTTCCGATGAACTACATTTTTTTGTAGTTACATGACCTTTTTGTTCCATTTTTGGTGTGCTGGCATGTTGCTTGTGTAAGTCTCTGCTTCACCACACAACGCTACACACCTAGCTAATGTGCGGAACTGAACAAGTAGGGACAGCGCAGAGGAATGTGTGGTAGCCAGAGGTAACTAGCCAGGTGTAGCTGTGTGACTGGCTCCACCTCATTATATTACCTAGCAAACACATAGCAAGAAGGCTACAAACACTGGTCCCTTGATCACCAGCTTTAGGCATAATGCAGAGTTCAATTTGGTTGTGTTAAATTTGGCTGGTACCCCTTTTGTCCATTTTAAAATCTCTGAAGGAACTGGCGTTTGAGGAAATACAGCCTCAATAAAACGCTGATAGCATTTAATGTCCAATCTGCACCATATTGTGTCTCTTACTCTATATGTTATCAATTCCAATACTATAGCTTAATATTTATGGAATTGACTTCATTTGTGTAATCCAAAGAGCCAGCATTTTAACTTACCACGCGACAATCTGCCAAGTGATCTGGACATTAAACAATTCCACAAAAACGAACAGGACCTACAGTAAGCTTCCTTATCATAACCTGGTTATAAGCCACTCAAGTATGTACACCAATGCCACCTTCTGTTTTTGTTTTTGTTTTTTGTTTTTACGCATTGCAGCTCACTCTGAAATGTGGAAAAAAAGAATAAATAAATATTGAATCCACCCTGAACTCAGGCTAGAGACCAGAGGGGTGTTGGCAATCACAATGTGCAAAGACTCAGTTAATCAAAGTCCCTGTTCTTTAATGCTGGCAGTAGGCACGGTATTGCATGTGACTCTTTGACTTATACACACTCTTCTTCTAATTAATATTACTCATCTACGACAGGGCAATTGTAAACTGAAATGCAAATGTGTTCTGAAGTAGTGCTGCAGTAAGAAAACAGGGGGGAGGCGGGGTGTGCATTTAGGATCACAAACTAGAATCCATGCCCTGCATGCTGTCGCCACAGCTCGTTGCTATGGAGACCGCATCCTCTTGCAGGTGTGCGCTTCCTGCTGATGGAGACGACGTGTTTTCTCAATATGCCTCTGTCAGCAGAACACAATGAAATGTAACATAAAAATGTTGCCGGAAAAATAATTGTCAACAATTAGGATGATTTTAATAGGATGAAAAACTATGTTTTTACTTTGCATTGATGATGTGACCTACTAGAAATTCTAATGATTGAAGGCTGAATGGGAACTTCTTAACAGTCTCTTTATTCACCACTGAATCGATGTGCAGGAGAGTGAAGCACGACAGCAGTAACTTGTTCAGCCATTTACTGTGCTATTGTTTTATTGATTTGTGTAAATGTGATAGTGATAGGTGTAGGCTTGTATTAAATGTAAAAAAAACTGGGGAAATCAATGTACGTATGATGGACAAAATGAGATAAAAGACTTGGCTAATTCTTTCATCTGTGAAATTCTAAAAGGTATCAGACTATTTTATTGACTATAAGCCTACTGACTTTCTTTCTTATACAGTAGTTTTAGTATGGCATATTTAACATCACTGCTGTACTTTACTGAGAATGAAGCACTCTTTACAATAGCACAGTGGTGCTATAATTTGACATCTTTGTACTTACATACAATATAATGAAGAGGCTCCATAACCATAACCTATATATATATATATATATATATATATATATATATATATATATATATATATATATATATATATACAAGAAATTCCAGAACCAGAAGAGAAAAAACTAAACCTCCCTAACCAGGTTATAGAGTAAATTAAACCACTGAGCATCAGTGACTAGACAGACAGCCCTTCCTACTGGCACCCATTTCTAAATATATACACTGACACCACCTACTGGTTATTAGACACATATTTTGGTCCAAAACAGCATATATTTTGAGAGATACATGCCCAGTATCCAGAGGTCTATGTGCTCACCCTGCTGATGATTTGTATTACTCTACCAGTAGAGCTCGCACAGCGTTGATCTATAGACCTGCTTATTAACAAGACTGCTTAAAATAAAAATATAGTAAAACGATGTCCTCAGAAAAGCAGGTGTATACATTTTAGAGTGGTGGTATTAAAGCCACTGCGGTTAGATCATTAAAATTGAGTGGGCAAAGTTTGATACTTTGGGTTTTGTCTCTATAGGATTCACAGTGAGCTCTGGCTACTGCAGAGCATGGATCAAACGTTCTAATAATACTAATGTGATGTTCCCAGGACTGTGCAGTGGAGATAGTACTTCACATAATAAGAATGAGAATTACATGTCTAAGTGTGCAAGTGGGTCAAGAAAACATGATTGAACTGCATGCTTACTTTTGTAAATAATAGCAAATAAAAAGTCCACTATTCAGCATCCGTGTGCTTATTAGGCTTGACTTTTTGTAAATAGATTGTGTTGATTTTTGTTAGTAGAGCCACACCAATAAGCCTGCAGCATTCACAGATTATCACATCATATCATGATGTGATAATCTGTGTTGGTTTAGGTGATTAGACGCAGATTTCATCAGGCTCTCCAATGGAATTGCCCAACGGAGCAGATGCAGTGCCATGCTATACTCTACACAATGGGGCCACAACCATTCAAATAGTGCTAAAACATTCCAAGACTAGTGCGAATTCAAATGGCATTACCTAGGAACATTAGCTCCTATTGTATTCCAATGTAATAAGCTATTAATGATGACGAAGTCAAGATTCACATGAGCAGGATTTTAAGATATATATATATATATATATATATATATATATATATATATATATATATATATATGTAAATGTAAAGTTATGTTATTCCAAGTGTCCATAATTTAAGTCACTGCACATGAAGTAGCATATTACTTCATATGAAATAATCACCAACTGTGCGTTCTCTACTCATTCGCATTAAACCCTGATCCTATACAAAGTTTATTTTAAAGTGTCGCTCAAGTTTCTTATAATTTACATCTTCAGCAAACAAGGGAGTCTCCTGGTAGAGTCATAGATAGGAAGCAAGCTCTTTATCATGCTGCTGTACTCTGAAATGTGTGCAGATATCACTTAGCCTGAGGAACAGTACATGTTTCTGCTGATATTTGGCTCTGTATTTCTTCATTGTGTCGACGGTCGTATGCTGCTGTATCCCTGCTTATTGAAGAGAAGGCTACACGGTTCTAATCTCTAGAATCTTCCCACAGATATTGCACGTTTTTGGAACTCTGCCCTTGCTCCTTTATTCTGGATTGTATTGAAGGGTTTTGTGACTAGTAAGCCATTTGGAACCCTAATCTAGAGGTGAAAGGTTAAATGTATGACCTTGTCCACTATTTCTATACAGTATAGGATTGGCCTCCTACCAGTTTTCACCCAATAATAAATCTGAAATTGTAAATAGAATTAAATTATCTACAAACAGTTACATAACACCAGGGATCCGTGCATTGAGAGAAATCTGCTCTTTGAACACAAACAGTTTTCTGTGCTCGGGGTGGAGTTCAAAAAAGTAGCAAACTCCCCCACTTTCATTTGAGACTTGCTTTCTTTGGAAGATACTGAATCGGAGGGTAATTGGCACCATTGCCATGGTCTGCAGCCTTGTCTGATGACTGATTGTGGTTACTGTGTGTCAGTTTTTATTAAAGGACACCCTGCTCAGCCCAGTCCCTCCTCACATCATCCCAGCGATGTGCACCCTGCCTGCCAGTGCTCTGTCTGCGGCACTGCTGACAAGCAGGAGCTTCACTGAGCAAAGCCCAAAGCTCCAAGTGCATTGTGTCTTGGGAGAAAAAAAAAAAAACAAACGCTGCTGTTTCTTCCTGTTGTCAGACAGACAGCAGGGTCTTCTTCATACTGCTACATTTAAATTAGACCGTTAGTCTTTGCAGTAGCGTCCCCCAGGAGCTGAATGCACTGCCTATAAAGAGAGGGGACTGGGGTAGTATGTATTTAACAGAGTCTCCTGGGCAAAAGCAAAACAAATAATCATGCCTTGCCCTCTCTGTAAATGAAGTACGCATCGGTGGAGATGAATTGGTGATTTACCAGTTATGCCTGAGTGGACTGGATCAGTAAGTGTGGTACTGTACCTACATTTCTGATGCAGCTTTTGTCAAACTAGCCATATGTTATATATATATATATATATATATATATATATATATTATATATATATATATATATATATATATATATATATATATATATATATATATATATATATATATATATATATATATATATATATATATATATATATATATATATATATATATATATATCATTTTTCTGTATAGTAATCGTACATAAAATAAGTATTCCTTGTTTTTATAGTCTTACACTGAATTGCTATAGCCTGTTATTATTACAATAATAATGAATGACGTGGTTTATAACATTATAAACCATATTTATATATGCATTATTTATAGTTTATAACTAAAGCATAATATGAATACCATACTACCAAATAGCTTGTTTTTTATACAATACATTTATAACCACCTCACACCCTTGTTTGTATCTGTGCTTTCAAACCCTGTTCATGAAAGCATTCCAGGCCCATGGATTATATCACAATTCCAATTAGCTGCAGCACAGCAGAAGCCAGTGACAATGCCTTCCATTGTGTGTGTGGGTCCCTCTGAAGTGAGAGCTTGTCTGCAGTGTAATTAACAGGTATGCCGTGTGCATCATTTAGCTGCTCATTGAACTGGAGTGCGCTCCACCACCAGCGGTGACAAACACTTCAGTCAACGCAACTGGTCACCTGCATTCAGAGATTGACACCTTACAAATACAGCCACCCTCTGCAGCCATTGTCTTCCCCAATCAGGTCTCCTCCAACCCCAGGTAGGTGGATCAGTAGCTGTCTTCGGTTAAGAGACCAAGAGACAGATGTTTTAAATAGTCACAGGCACCCTCTGTCACAGACCTTTCAAACTGATAAATCCCCTTTTCTACTAATTTCACGACCTGCACACTGACAGCTAACTGCTGAAGGTCTTATATGTACATCCAACCTAGCATTCTGTTCAGTTTGTTTGCATCACGCTATTTATTGGTTAACGATTGCTGTATAAGGAAGTTTTATAAATGTTATTTTTGAAGACTGAAACTAAAAGGGGAAAAAAAGTTAAGGAGACCTAGTATACTAAATATGAACTTTGTGTTCATTTTAGGATTTTTTTTTTTTTCTTGTCTCTGCCTTCTCCAAATCTATCAGTTTTTCAAAGAGTGTTGTGCGCTCCAGGCAGCCTGTGTTTGGGTTTCTCGTTGCTTTGAGACTAACCAAGGCAGACTACAAGAGGCTAATTATTCCCAGAGCTCAGCCTCAGCTCCCCGGGCACTTGGAGGAACACTAAGCCTTAAACAGCTCCCTGAATGTGGATTATCTAATGTATAAAACACAATTAAGACCCACGCACTGCTTAATGAAGGGAGAAGGCCTTTCATGGAAACTAAACATGATATTTACAGCATTTGTTATTTCTAGCTTTTCTTTTTCAATTTTTTATTTATTTCTTTTTTTTAGGTATGGTCACATACTATGAATCAGCTAAGGGACATTATAAAAAAAGTAGAATTGAAATTAAAGACATGCCCTTTGACTGTTGGGACTATATGTACAGCAAACAATATTAGTCTTATTTCCTGGTATTCAACATCCAAACTGATAGGAATGCATCTATCTCTGGTCATCATGTACAACATTGTCATTGCTGGAATCAGGGTATTTGCAGCAATTGTGCCTCCTAATCCCTGCCAGTAGAGGGCGATCTCTGCTTTGGTTCTGCAGTCTGGCTCCTGTCCTGGGTGTCTTTTATCCTCATCAAGCTACTGTAGACAGCACACACCAGATATAAAAAAGGAACTTGGTACAGTCAATAGACTGGCATACCTACTAAGAGACAGACCTCTGCTGCTTCCGACAGGCTTGTGAGAGGAAGGCTGGGAGGAGAGAAGGGGGCTAGGTCATGATAAGGGTTTGGAACCAGCTCCATGGCAATTGATCTCACACTTGTGCTCTTCCAGTGGAGGAGACTGATGGAGCAACACTGGAGATTCTACCACTGTAATGCAACATGAACCTGAAAAAGGAAAAGGACGTGAGGAGTGGAGGTTGAAACCCTTTACTCCATAGGCAAAGTCTAGTAAGGAAGTGGCAGAGGTATCTCTTTTTAGGATTGATTTCCAATTCTTTCCCATCTTCAGCACCTGCAAAGGCATATGTTCAGTGAAGGGAGTTGTTGGAGGTTGTGATTCGTAATTGGATGTAAATCAGACATATTATCCTGTAAATGATACTGCTCTGCAAGGACATCAATGCCTCCAGTCCCGCAAGCCTCCACTGATGCCTGGCCCATAGATCAATCTTTAAAAGAAGGTCAATGTCTGTGTAAATGAATCTCCCATCAGGCTCACTAAAACATGATGGCACAAGAATGCTGGGTTCATGATTGTCAGAGGCAAGGTGCTTCTAGCATGCACAGGAGCTGATGGGTGTTGTATACATCTCACAGACAGTGACAGAAACCAACAGTCCTATCTGTATGGGACTGAAACATTGACCCAGGTCACTGGATTTATCTGGGCAGATGGACGGTTTGTGACTATTTGACCTTTACAGACTCCTCTATTCCTTTTGCTGTGCATGCTGATCAATAAAATAACCTGCAAACATGTGGAGCTCCTATTTTGCATAGCGTTGTTTCCCATTTCTGTTTTGATGCCATGCAGATTGTTCATTCAGATAATAGACCCCCTGGCTTCATGCTTGTGTGGGTCCCTTTGTGCTGCTGGAGAGAGGATGGGGGATGTGGCCCCTGTCTCCTGACTCCCACTCAGTCCTTTGTCTGCGAGCGATTGTAGAGCTTCCTTTGACTTCACCTGCCTGCTGGACTGAGGTGCTCACTAGGAGGAGAATCAAAGCCCATCAAGCTACTTTGCATTTGATGAGCTTCATCCCCAGGTTCATTAGTGGGGAATTAAAATAAAGGAGAAACTACTGAAAGAGATTGGATGTAGCTGAAACACAAGGGTCGCTGTTGAAGTTTTGGGGATTGATTTTGTCGTTTGGTTCTTACAGTTGACTCAGATGTTCAGATACTAGACCCCTGACTGTGTTAGGTGCTTTTACTTGAGCTGCAATTTAGTTCTATTAACACAGGCTAGATCAGCAAAGGATGCTTTGTACTGTAGAAGAGCCAGCAATATCTAGCGATCTGCCACTTTACATAAATGTCTACTGGCTGTTCAGTAGATGGTGCGAAAACAACAAGAACGCTCTATAAAAACACACTTACCTAACTTTTAAAAAAACTTTTCGATTGTTAATAGAATGCTAAGGAAACTTTGTTCTTTGATTTCCCTGAGCTGCATCTTACCCCAATCTTTAAGATTTCAAAAGGCGGGGGCTCTCAAACCTTTTCTCCTCTAATCGCAAGACCAGCAGGGTGCTTTCTGGAAATGACAGCGCCTTCGCTGACCCAAAGGAAGCACACAGAGAACGTATAATGCAATTACATTTCACAGCCCATCTTCCTAGGAAAAATCAATGTAATCTGTAATAAAATTAGATCAGCCAGCTGGAAGTGTCACTGAGCTGTCACTAACTCTGAAAGAATTCTCACTCAAGCTGAAGGATCCTACCTATTTCACCACACTCAGTAACTTGTCAGTTTTTGTTGAGATTACAGAAGTTTGCGCAGTCATGCAGATGTAGCGTGTTTGTTTTTCCCTTTTCTTCTCTAGCAGGCCATGACATATACAGGTATGTACATTTCATTAAAAAAAAAAAAAACACTTTTACTTTTTTTGTGCTAATTTCGTTCAGCTAATTTCAGTTCAGCCACCGGAACAAAAGGCTCTCGATGGGATCATTACTTTTTGCTGTAGCATCCAGCACTGACTCAACGGTTAGTGGGAGAGGGAAAAACACTTCCATGAAAATGCAGCACTCTGACACAAAATATGACTGAGAACTTCAGTCCTTCGTCTCATTATTTTTATTTAATGTGACACAGAGTAAGATGAGTCAATACAAGCCTGCCCCCTGTGGTTTAAATGAGGCAATGCACACAACAACAAGCATACCAGGTCTATAACTGCCTGTGGAAGCTAGCCTGGCTCTCTTGTACAGTGGGCTGCCTTGTTCTCCTAATACTGTGTATGGACCACATGCAGACAGACTAGTCTTCAAGCTTTTCAACCTAACAAAAGGAGGTCCTCTAAATTCAGTTTTGTGTACAAAATTAGCAGTTTCCTATTTTGCAATCTGAAAGCTCTGAAAAGGCTCTTGATAATTCATAGTAATGGTGTTCACCGTGTGTGACAGACAGACAGACACAATCAATGTAAAAAGAAAATAAAAAATGAATGGCAGTAACATTACAGAGATAAAAAAAAAATCTAAAACCATGAAGCTTTGCATGTACAATAGCTGTTGACAAACACACTGTGCTGGGCATCGCATGTATGATCCAATTAATCTGCAGAACAACCCCAACCCGAGAGCTAATTAGCTCCTGGCACTGCTGTTCACATTGCTCGTCATGGAAACAGTCCAAAAGGGCAATATAGGTGTAGGAGCTGGCTGCATGCTTGTGTTTGTTGTACTTCAGGTACATGTAGGAGTGTTACACAAGTGCCATACAGAGTCTGATAAAGAGATTAATGTCGTGATTGGCAAGTCCCTTTGAATGCAATTCTAAAATGTATTCAAGGGATTGTGCACTGCGTTTTATACAAGTGACCCAGAAATCGAATACAGCCCAGACAGCAGCACTTGAAAACCATTTCAGTTTCCTGAGCGCGGCGATTCTCAACCTCAGCTCCTTGTAAAAGTCGACTGTGGTACACTGTGGTATGAGCACAGCAAAGTGTAGTAAAGCACAGCAGCTGTATAGTGAAAGCATGCTAAAGCAGGCACACACGCGTATTGTAAAACATATAAACCTTTGGTAATGCATAGTAAACCCTTGCAAAGTTAAGTGCATGTAATACAGTATAAGCATGGAGAATATATCCAACATGACGTTAACGAGAGCCCAGTACAGCACAGTATACATCTGAATGGTGTCTTAATCTGAACTGAATGACCATGTTACATACCTGCAAGACTTGTTTACACAGTGCTGCAGTGTTCATGTCTGTAGAGGCTGATGGAAAGGGAAAGGCTACAGGGCACCCTGGGTATTTCAACTTTATCAACGCCACTTCGCATTAATGTCTGCCTTTATGCTCACCAGTGATTGGCTTATTTCATTTTCTTTCTTTTTTTTTTTTTTTAATACATTATATAATCCTTAAATACAGCAAAATAAAACGTGTAATTAGTGTCAGCAGATCAAGGAAAAATTAAAATACACAAATCTGTATTCCTGCGCAAACACAGACAGAGGTGGGGAGTTATAAAATATATTGAATTATGTACATACACATACGTGTAGAGAAAGTTACTACAATGCTACAGAACTCAAATACCAATATAAAAATTTATACAGCTGCACACTGGTTTGTCTCATGTAAAATACAAGAGGAATGTTAACATAATGGTTAAAGCAGAATCTAATCTTCACTGAGCTGGAAGCCCCTTTTTTTACTAAGGGACACTCTGGTAATTTTGGGAGGATCTGGAGACATACTGTACTCTAAATAAACAGCAATGCATCGATGCACAGCCAAATTGTAAGTAGCTGTTATATTCTTCTATAGTACTCTTATTTCCATCAAGAGGTAATGGAAATGTGGGGCCCATTTATAAATAAATTACAAAAAGAGATTTTATATATATATTACTGTCGGCTTGCTACAGTGATACACTAACCCCATACATGCCCTGCTCATGCATGCCAATGGATCTGCAGAAAAGAAGAGGTTATTCATGCAGCGACTAGAAAACGCTTCCAACAGACAGAGAGCAAGGCACTGAACTTTAACCCACAGCTGCGCTGAAGTCGATTGACTTCTCTCCAGGTGTAAGCATCCGGATGGTGAGAGACGGAGACCGGATAACGCTGCCAGCAGCTTAGGGGAGAAGAGCCCTGGGGAACGGCACCCGAGGGCACTTCTTTTCCTAACCCTTTATGAATTTGCTTCCCAAAGGACTCTTTCCTTCGTCTTCCTTTCTTTTTTAAAAAAGGACAAACAGTTTAGTCTGCACCCAGTTTCAATCACTATCAGTGAAGTAGCAGGTCAGGTTTATCAATTGGGTGGTTTTCAGAAAAGCAAACAGTAGTTAACTTCCCTCTATCTTTCGGAGATCAGTGCTTCTTATCCTTGAGCAACTGAGGGTCAGAAGCCAATTCAGTCAATACAGTAGTGGTTTGAGTTCAACTAGTGCAGGTTAAATACTGCAGAGTAATGTGAACAATACACAGAGATCTCCAAACCAAATGGGATCTTCAGATCTATCAGAGAGTGTCCATGCCACTGCTCACAGCTATCTCTGAGGTTACAGAAATGTGCAGATTAAGGATCTGACCTTGAATCAAATACTGGCAAACCAGCCGCCGTTCAAATCTAACGCAAATCATAACTTTGATATTTTACAACTTACAACAACTTGAGAATGCGTAGAGCTTGGAGTGAAAGTAGTCTTGTTAACTTCTATCTTGTAGAACTTGTAGTCTTCAACATTAAGAGGAGTAAACAAGTGAGTCAGGCTTTGAAAGATAGCTGCCTAGAGGGGAAGAGATTTCAACTAGCTGCTGGCACGTTCACATTGCCTTTATTAGGGCTCCTGTTCAGCTGGGCAGGCTTCTCCTGGGTCCCAGCGTGTTCAGCACTGGAGCGGATGACTGGCAGCCCCTCAAATGGGTCTTGACTAAACAAGATTGACCTTGGTAGTGAAGATGCATTTGTTTATTTTGTTATTTTGATCAAACTAAAGTGTAAATGTGTTACATCAATAGAAATGCCAGAAGAAAACATGTTTAACAATAACCTACCAGATAGCACAGTTATATGATTCTGGTTGTTTGGGTTCTCACTACAGAGATTAGTGCACTGACTGCTAATTGGAAAAGGAACAAACGTAGTGTTTTCCCAGATCTGACTGACATGTACATTCCTTGTGGCAAATCCTCTAAAGATCTCCCCTCCTATTAGACAAAGAAAATGTATTTTTGTCCAAAGATGATTTAATGTAAATCCAGGCTGAACCTTGAAAATCCAGACCCATGAACCCAAACAGCACTAGATTATATACAATAAACCTGATGAACTCCCAGAGGAGACAGGGCAGTCCCTACTGGTCAGGTGACGGGCGTCGTCAAACTTATTTAAAAGAGCATGTTAATGAAAATAAGTAAACTCTTTCAATTAACTAAAATGCAGTTGAACAGTGCTAAAATCTCCTATTATCTGATTGATCAATATCTCATCATTATCTGCACCGATATCTTGTTAACTGGCTAAGACTTGCTTATTGGCTCAGCCAGGGTTAAAACCTAAAGCTTATAAATGAATAAGCAGGACCTCAGTGCTCTGAGATGTGCGAATTGAGCAGTGGCTTCTATCAGACAAAGCCGTGCTTCAATGTCTAAAGCCCTTGTTGCGGGACGGGGGGGGTTTGACGGGTGACAAGGGCTGTAGCGTTACCTAGAGCCATTTAATGCATCGCTTCCAAGATCTGAAGAGACCAAGCTGAGAGACAGGTTATGATGGAAATTATTACTGCAATGCAGCTCCCTTCTCACTCCCTGGCTCCCCCTCCCCTTTTTTCTACTTCCTCTGAAACCTTAGTATTGCTTTCTATTAATAATACAGTGCGATATTAGAATATAGTTCTTCATTTATTTTAATCTGGAGAAAGAAGATACTCTTGCTTTTTAAAGCCCCTGCATCATTCTCCACCCCTGCTGTTCTGATTTGAAAAAAGAAAATCAATCGGTCACACAACTGGGGAAAAAAAAAAAAAACAAAGATACAGAAGGGAGTTTAAATAGGCAGCTTGATAAAATGGAAGTGAAAAGTGTTGCTATAAAAAGAAGGTAGCAATTAGTGGAAGTTGTCTGAGTGGAGCAGGGAAATTCTAAACCAAGCTTATCTTGTAATTAGGGACAGACCTGTATCACACAGCAAAACTCAAATACCAATGCAAGTGCTGTGCATGCAGGTAGGTGTGGGCTTCATGCAGCACACAGGACAGCTGATCTGCTGTTTGGAAGATGCACTGCCCATGCAGCAGCTTACAGTTCTGTTGCGTGCATTTCCAGGCATACCAGCACTCTCCAGAGCTGCTTAATTAAGAAATACAGAGGTGGAAAGGTTCATAAAGCATTTGCAGGCTGGCACCTTGACAATCCCACGAGTGCATGTATTACTGCATTATACAACACATAGTAGCCAAGTGTTTGCATGCTTTACAGGCGATACAATACACACCAGAGCCTATTGAAATGATCTTCAGGGTGGCAGATCATTAAAATAGGGTCCTAGGGTCCTCCTAGGCTGCTATTGTAATGATCTAAGCAGGGCTGGTACTTAGATCTGCAGCTGTTTAGATCAATGGAATAAACCGACTCTTCTAGTTTTATTGCAGGCCATGAACTATACAGTAAGTGAATCAATGCACATAACCAGCCTGGTAGGATACTGATAACGGCAGATGCAACTTTATATAGTGTATTGATTTCATATACAATATTTATTAAAGCATAAACCACATAAATGTCATCCAAAATTGCAGAGGAAATGTGGATTTGTTCCAGTGGGACTCCCGTGCTTGTAGGAGTCAAATACAAATCCACAAAGGGAAAGTGATTTCAGAAGCAATACCTGAGCATGTGTTACACATCTATAGTGTGACGAGATGCACTGAAAAATCAGAAGATCGTCCGGGATTAAATCCATGAGGTTTTGTTTTTGAAACCCAAGCTGACCCGAATGCTGCTCAGATTGAGACCTTGAAGGGCATCCATGGACCTGTCCCCACTGAGTGCACCTCGACACTGTCTGGAACATCTTCACTGGCAGGGCATCAGAGTCAGTGAAGAGGCACACAAACCAGAACATCTTCACTGGCAGGGCATCAGAGTCAGTGAAGAGGCACACAAAGGCTCCTCATGGATAATTATGCAATGCATAAAGGGACAATCCAAACACTACCAACACACTCATTGTGTTTGGATAAGCGGATCATTGTACATACAACATTAACATTTTTAAAAAATGCTTTCCAGCCACCATGTTCAGCGTGATTAAAAAACATCCTACATAATACATAGCATAATTCCTGCATAATACGTAACATAATAGCGCCTCTTGTCTCAAAAACTTTATCATGGGTGTCTGCAACTGAAAGGTTAACCTAGTGGTATGATTTTATATCATTGTGATTCTGAATTCACGTTGAATTCTGGCTCTTTTGGCACAGCACTCATCTCTGAACCTGCAGACTGGGGTTCGTGACACAGAGGATTCTCCCAGTTTTGCATGTAATTATTGATATATGTTCTTATATTTTCTTCAGTACAAGCATACTGTATACAGCTTTCACACGCAATAGTTATAAATGCATCATTCATAAAGCTTTGGGAGGGGGGCAAGGCTAGGGGAGGAGGGCAAGGCTAGCCGGAGATATACTCCAGACACTGGTGCAATTCCAGCGGCTCTGCGGGAGCTTTCCAATGCTAATACGAGGAAGAACCCATAAACCAGAGTGAAATTGAAAAGAGGCGACTCATTTAAAGTGCTAAACACAGTGGGCTTCATTTTCGAAGCTTGTTTAAGTTCAAAGCTTGTCTCTCAGTATAGATGCACTTAGGCTAGCCTCCCTGGGCTGAAGAAAAACAAGACAGTGAAATTGATTTCCCTGGTCTAGTTAGACCTGTATAAAAAAAGTGTCCTTTGGTTCTGGTCTCTGTGGTAAGTTTGAAATAGTCACTGATGAGTTGACTTTGTGGCTTCTTAAAAAAATAAAACATGCTAGATCACTATATGTTATTGATATACTGTACCCTGTACAATATTATTTAAACTGTATATAGATATATTTTCAAGCTCAAATGCTCTGACTCTGTACAATGCGTGTGGTTCAACAAAGCAAACTACCTTATTGCCCAGCGCTGAGCCATATGGGAGAGCATCACCAGCCTATCAGGTGAATGAAGGGAGCACTCTGTGTGCAGACTGAGAGGAGGTTGGGAACGAGAATGCCTGGAAGGTCCTTCCTTTTTTTCACCGAACTTCAGCACTGTCCAGCAGGTGGGTGCATCTCAAGGACAAGGGTCTAATTTAGCTGAGAGCAAGCAAGGAGGGAGGAGTGGGTTCTTTAGAAGCGGAAGGTGGGAGGGGGGTCTAGAAGTAGATGCAAGACCACAGACCTGCAGTAATCACTGCTTCTATCTTTCCCATCTGTTGTACCTACAGAAGTGTTTCTAAAATACCACTGAGATCCCATTATATTACCTGCGAGAATCATAACAGGCCCCTTTGCAAACCACGTGCAGAAACTCAGGTTACAGGAAACATGCATTTCAATTGCATACTAAGTTAAAGAAATCTCTGTTTGCTTGTCTTCATTTCATGCATTTCCTGAAATTGTCCCCATGCCTACAACCCCATCTGGAAACCAATCAGCTTCTTCCAATAATGATTGCATGTTTTGCAGCCAGTGATGTGCTTTGACCCTGAAGATCCTGAAATTATCTAAGAAGTAATAGAAGAATGTTAGCCAACTACCTGGGAGTAGGGCATACAAACTGCCAGCTTCCTTTAACCATGGTATAACCAGGGAGGATTTTTGGCGCATACGAGATATAAAAAGCAAAGTTATTTGATATATATAACTGAGCAAACTGACCCATGCGCGATACCCGTGATTGGCCTCTTTATTTAGTTTATTGAACCAGAATGCTAATGATCTGAACTATGTGAATTGAATTGTGACCATGGGGAATTCAGTGGCTGCATCTTTAGAAGCAGTAGCATGTTCCACACACTTGATGTGTTTTCTTTTCTGCTGTGGTGCCATCAGACTGATGCACTGAAGCATTGCCTAAAATAAGTGTCTAATTTCTACAACAATAATGTCAGCCTTGCAATAGCCTGGTGGTGTCTGGATACGAAAACTTTAGGTATTGGTTCATTCAGCAGTCCCCACTGCTGGAACTCAATTAAACACATTCAGCATCAGTGGAAGGGTTTCAGTTTGGATTCCGCTTTATGCAGAACCTTCTTGAGGAGAAGCTCTAGAGAAGAGACCCCGTAATGAATGGAAAGGACAATGCAATTACTGTGTGAGAAAGTGCATGCAGTACTGTGAATAGAAGAGTCCAAAGTGGTCTGTTTAAATGATCTCAACAGACCTTAATGCCATTGTCTTTACACTGAGAATACCTCTCTTGTAAACTCTTCCCACAGTCTGTTTTGCTTCCATGTGCTAAAACATTAAATCTAACTCAGTTGGCAGCTTTCCCGTGGTTAGAATATGTATTTGCCATAGTTTACTATGCTTTGCCATGTTTATTTAATTAAACAAACCAAAAAAAAAACAATGTTAATTCTTAGATAATTACGTTTAAATTACTGAGAGTATAATCAATTTTGTTTTTTACTATCACAGCATCCGTTTTAAAAACCCAGTATACTACACAGGACAGTGTTGTGCATTGTACTGCATAGGACAGTGTTGTGCATTGTACTGCACAGGACAGTGTTGTGCATTGTACTGCACAGGACAGCGTTGTGCATTGTACTGCACAGGACAGCTTTGTGCATTGGAAAGTGAAATAAATCTGGTGTTCCTTTAAAAGCTCCTTGTTAAGGCAGAGTGTGTGATACAATGTTGTGCAATCTGTGAGGATTCAGTTCACTGAACCAAGAGGAGCAGAGCAGGGCAGCACAGCACCTCCAGCCATCTGCCCGCTGTAGCAGATACTCATTTACTGCTGGAAATACAAGAGAGACTTGACATGCAGTATAACACAGCCACAAATTAGGGCTATTTAATATGTCCAGGGAGACACAAGGTATCAAAATTAACAATTTATTTGTTAATCTGCATAACAAATGCATTCTTTAAGAGACTGCACTGTCGTATGTATTGGCTTAGGTCATGATACGGAATTATTACAATCTCAAATGCATGTATTTCAACAAGATAGCACCCTTGAGATATACATCTCGATTTCAATTTGTGGTCAGTAATCAGTGATATAGAACAAAAGGCATGTGTGTGAAAATGTTATAACACAGTGCTTTACTCAGGGATCTTACACAACTTCTAAAAAGTCTCCTGCATTTTACCATGTGTGGCTCTGTGTTCCATTTCTCCCACTATTTTAAATGAATTGTACATGTGGTCTGTTGAAGTCATCAATTAAATCAGATAATCACTAATTTGTCTTTTTTGACAATTTTCCAAGATTTTCAGTTCCAGTGGTTTAATTTCATATGCACAGCAAATCAAAACAACATAAGCAATATAGACCTGAATATAATAATAGTGCTACAGTGTAAATAGTGAGCATGCCTCTGTTTACCTGGAGCTGGCTTCAGCAGTAATGTAATGTAGTCCAGGATGAGAAGGATGTGTAGTGCAAGGACATGAATAGCTGCATTGTTATGTCACAGTTATGACTAGAACTGTATGTGTCTATTATAAATGATGCTTTCCATATTATCCCATGAAGCTGTGACCTGGCTGAATCCTCAGTGCAAAACATTCTGTGCTTTAATATTGCAATTGAGGTTTCCGAGAAGGAGCTGAGCCTGTTGAGAAACCTTTTCAAGATGCATGACTCCAGCTGTCTCCGCGGAGAGATGAGTGCTAATGAAGGAAGGGAGGAAACTCACGCCACACCAGCTGGAGGCTGATTAAAATCAATGTGAATACTGCTTACCCACCAGCAATCAGAGACACAAAGGATCTTCCATCTGATACATCAAATGTGCACTATACCCAAAGTCCAAATGAAGTGGGCATGGACCTTTCAAAGCATACAGTACCAAGGTACCATGCAGGTGTGTTATCAAACTAACACAATATTCACCTGGACAGATCCAGGAGAAGAGTACATGTCCCACCTCTTAAGCTGTTTCACCAATGCACTTTTGATTTCTTTATCGGCCACAAGAGCTGATTTGGGTCCAGTTTGGGTTATAAGAAGAATAAGGTTTTACATGTAGCAATGTGACAGATAAGCTTGGAACAACACTCTTAAAAAAGAGGATTCCTGTGCATTCTAGAACTAGAACCACAGGGTTCCTTCAGAAGTTCCTAATACAGAACGAAGCATCAAATCATGCAACCCCTATTGGTTCAATTTAGAATGAGTATGGTTTCATATTGAACCCATGACATAGAACCATCTGCTGTTGAAAACAAGGATTATAGACACAGATGGGAAATCAATGACAGGTTACAGTAAACAGGAATACCAATTCAACAATGAAATTGATGTCAGGTTGGCAATATAATGCAGGTTACTGCTTTTTGGAGAGTTCACAGTGGATACCCTTAGCCCCAGCTTTGAATTAACACAGGCAATATTTCACACTGATGTCGTCATGACTTCCTCAGATTCCCAGTAAGTTGTTTCATAGTGACTGTGTGTTTTGGGCGTATGACTGTCTTATGTTATATAATGCACCAGTGTCCATTAAAACAACATGATGTTAGGTAATAAATCTATGCAACTATGTGGGCGAGAGGCATCTAAAAATAAATAAATACATAAATAAATAAATAAATACATCTGCAGAGCTGTCCTGAAGGTTTGCTGCAGACAGCTTTGCTCTGTCAGCTCGCTGCTGCCCTGCTTTCTGTATCTGAGAATCACTTCGTATAATTATTGGGGTTATCGATATTATTAGCAGTAGTGGTATAGACACTAAAATATGTTGCGTAGTTCAAGCGCAAGATATCATTAACACTATTCCGAGTCAGTCATTTATTTTAAATAAAACAACCGCTGATCCAAGTCTTACATTGCGATTACATAAGCACATATTACATTGCAGTATTTTCAACTTTTACACTGGAACGATAATATTTTATCTGGGAATATCTTACAAATTAATATTTAAAACCTTTTTTTCGTCCTGGATTTAAAAAAGAGACCTTCTGTTTGCTGTAAGTGAATAACACTTTTAAACTTGCTCTTAAAAACTGGAACACTGACTACCGATACATAAAGCAAGAGATCAGACGTTGGTTTCAGTTAGAATAAAGTTACACGATCTGTATAGATTTTTAATAATTCTATTACAAATTTAGATCATTCTTCAGGTCTTTTTAAAAAATATATTAATCTTTATTTACCATTATAAAAAATAATAATAATTCAGGATCATCGTGGAAGGTATGCTTATTAGATTTTGGTCAATGGAATTCCAATGTGATTCTGGCTGTCGCTCGTGAAGTGCCTCTGTCCGAGGTGCTGAAATGTCACATGACGCCTCTTCTTCATTCACTGCAATACAGTGAGCTCCTGATTCTGTTCACACTTTCCAACAGAACTGAAATCCACCCGGCGTATTATTCTCCTTGGTTCTACTTTACACATGGAGCGGAAGACGTGAATTGTCCAGAAATGCGGGATCTAGAACTGAAACCAATAAAAGGCTCAGATTTTGGATTGTAGATTTTATTATTTTTTACAGAGACAGCAGCGTGAGTGCAGTGAATGGGTGTACAGCAGATTAGTGGTCCTGCCGATTAAGACTGCACAGCTTTTTGGAGTCTGGTTGGGACTGAGAAGATGTAAGGATCAACAAGCTCTCCTCTTGGCTTTGAAACAACCATGCAGAAAGGAATTCGACTCAATGATGGCCATGTTACCTACCTGGGTATTTTGGCGAAAAAAGATGGCACTAGACGAGGGTATTTGAGCAAGAAGAGCTCCGACAACACAAAATGGCATACCAAGTGGTTCGCTTTGCTGCAGAATATGTTGTTTTATTTTGAGAACGACTCCAGCTCCAGACCCGCGGGATTGTATCTGTTGGAAGGATGCGCTTGTGACAGAGCCCCCTCTCCTAAACCTTCTCTGTCAGCCAAGGAATGTTTAGAGAAGCAGGTAAGGGTGGACTGGTGCTTATTCGCGGGGATGTGCGTGTGTGCCTATATTCTCCAATATGCTGTGTATAACAGCTAATTTACTTGATGTACAGGCTAATGGAACTGTTATTTTACGAAAAATGAGCAACTTGAGTTTGGGGGGGGGGGGGGGGGGGGGGGTATTCCTGATGGGGTTGCTCTGAAATGTTGACTGGTGTTTTCAGACGCATGGAAAGCTGTCGAGAAGCAAAAACACTTGAACGTTATAACAGAGATGCGTTTTACAAAGTACTTATTTTATATCTGACATAAACATTTCGTAAGCGTGCTCTCTAATGTATTTTGGGGAGTTTAATCTACATGACAATTGCAATTATCTGAAATGTATACTGATATGTTTAAAGTCAGAATGCGATCGTTAACGGTGGGTATTGAAAGCAAAACAGCTATAGAAACTCCAGAATAATAATGAATTACAACGATAATAATAATTATTATAACAATTGAAAGTTAATTAAATTAAAATATGCGCTACTTCCCCTTTGTAAAGTGCTCTTGCATAATGCCATGTTGTCTTTGAGCATGTGATTATTACTCATTAAATGTTAGATATTTTAAAATGGAAATATTAAAATACATTTTCCAATGGTCTTTAAAACCTCGAAAAACACATCTATCTATCTATCTATCTATCTATCTATCTATCTATCTATCTATCTATCTATCTATCTATCTATATATATATATATATATATATATATTACAAGTCTATTACATTGTACATCATGACATCGCCAGGTACTATAATCAGGTGTTGAATAGTTGATTATGATTCTTTGCTGTGGTGTTTTGGGAGATCAATTTCTTCTTAGGTTATATGGGTAACAAAGCTTGATTAGGCATTTTGTTCCATCTCAACGGCGCCACCTGGTGAAGAATATGTGTAGTGCCTATATAGTTGATATAAATAGAATAATACTTGACAGCTTAATGTTTTCTGCTGATAACCCCGGTTTTAATATTAGATTTTGCAAAGGATTTTTTAATATAATGTCACAAGCCAGTCAAATTATTTGGACAATTGTAAATTGGTAAATAAACAAACTAGACGCCCTTAATGATAAAATGGGTCATTCTGAGACTAGACTAGCTCAATTATTGATTTGTACACACCTTGTAAACACACACAATTGAAAATGCTGCTGTTTGAGCTTTTTATGAAGAATAAGAACAAACAATCCAAAAAGACACCCCAGCTAACTTCTTTAGTTCATTTGAAGTGGATTTGTTTGTACCCTAGACCGATACTGCTCTTTATTGCGTCATCCTGATTTGTTGCAATATCTGCAGGGGGTGGAGAGGAAAGTGCAGGATAGACCCATCCCATCCTGAAACAATCCTTTGCTAAGTAATGCCAGGCAGGACTGTAAGCATACACACACACACACACACACACACACACACACACACACACACACATATATATATACTGTTAAAAAAATTTTTTGTCATGAGTTTTGTGTCTGGAGAGAGTTAGGAGGCAGTGGACAGAGCTTCTGCAATGTTTAAACGCACACCTCTGTGAGTCCGTCTGCGGACACTGAAAACGGATTTAGATTATTTTCATTTTATATGTAAGTGGATCTCTGCAAGAATGAAATAATCCACAGAATCCAAGCTGTTAAAAGAAGAGGGGGTTCTTTCTTTCTTTCTTTCTTTCTTTCTTTCTTTCTTTCTTTCTTTCTTTCTTTCTTTCCATAACAAAATCATATTTTTATATACTACGATGTGGCCGTGAGGTTTGGAAAATCATTAAACATAACACAATACTTACTGTTGCATTAAAATGAACACAAAGCAAGTCTGATGATTAGCAAAAAAAAAAACAGTTTTGACACCCAGTATAATGACAAGAATGCTGCTATTTGTTTTATCAAACATTTTATATTTGCTGTTTGCTTTTTTTTAACCACTCTCTTTCAAATAATTATAAAAATAAAAACATTTCATAATACAATGGGACCAGTTGAGACTGACAATACAATAAGCATCCGTAAATACGACATCAATGACAATGCAGGAAAGAAATGGGAGAGTGTAACAGGTTTCTGTTGAGTGGCAAGAGAGGTCATCGGTGGGCTAGTGATGATAAGAGCCCTCGACTGCCGTTTGAAAATCCAGGGGGCTCGAGCCCTGGCATAGACATGCTTACTCAGTCTTTCTAGCTTTAAAGGAGCTGTGAGTCTGGGGAGTGTGGAGAGGCAGAGTGGGCAGGGGACCATTGTTCCAAGAGCAAGGCCTCTGATAAGGACCTCTCACTGAGCAGAAGCTAGTGGCATGTGGGCTTGAGGACTGACAACATTTCTAATTAAAACATCACTAATGTGGGTAGAGAATGGCCAAGGGATAATGATATAAAATACAAATGATAATGAAAAGTGTCCTTGATTTTGAAATGTAACCACAGGCCAATACTGTGGCATGTAAATGGAAAATGCAAAGAAGAAAGCATAATCTATAGAAATACAGTACATTAGAACTTATAGAAAGGATAATGTTAAATAAACATGCTTTTATGTAATACAGAGAGCACGCAATAAATATCTAAACTAGTGTCAACAGTAAATGCATTGTGTCGCTTTTCCATGTCTAGCACAAAAGACCCCAAATGACCTGCAGAATGATCTAAGGGTGAGAGGTGTAGCCAGTGCATTGCTGTACAGTACAGTTATATGTACAGAAGAGGCTATGTTACTGTTTCTTGTATATGCAAGGTGTACGTGTGTCAGAAAAGGTTAGGTCATGAGTGTGCTGCTTATGCAAGCACAGGGCTCCATTAGGATCAATCTCTTTAATAGATCAGTCTCTGCTACTCATTTTGAGGCACTGCTAACCTAGTCAGTGGCTTGTGGAATAAAATTCTGCTGAGATATTCTCCATTTTTGGATCATAACTACTGTATAATTGTTATCATGACACCCCTGCAGAGTAACCTACTTATTGAAATTGCTGGTTAAACATTGTTGGAAGCACAACTTATTACTGCCATCTACGCCTTTATAAACTGACATATCAAGTGGGAAGCAAAGACGATCTGGCCTGTTCCAGTTGTACTGAATCTGATTGATTGGTGCCAGTAAAGCTGTGTTTCTATCTGCACTTTGAAACCAGTCTGCTCTACTCAATCCAATATTAAACCGGATGCTCACGGTTCCAGCTGCAGTCTGCAATCTGATATTTAAACAAGCAATTCTTAAGGGTCCTGTATCACCCCCACCCATCTCCCATTCTGAGAAGTGCATGTTTTCAACTTCATTCCTCAAACCCTTCCTTATTTTATTGACTTTGCACTGGCCTTACAGAGAAGATTACTTTTGGACAAGGAGATAAAAAAACAAGTCGATCAAGCAGTGTTGCGGACAAGAGTTAAGACAGATGGTCTGTACTGAATCTGTAGCTCCAGAAGAGCTTTGTTGATAATGGAGAACTTTGACTGCATGTTGTCAGAAAGCCACTCACAAATGGGTTCCCCCATCAAGTTAATAAGATTGTTCAGCTAAACCTGAGGATAACCTTCCAACTGAAGCATAGGGATCATTCTGGTGCAATCATACACTATGCATTGCCAGCTACTGTTGTTGGGAAAGCTTAGATAGGCAAATAACACTGATGATCCCCATGTTAATTCTCATTCCTAGTCTTAGTGACATATATAGTTCACATGCTTTCAACCCAATACTGTAAAAGCACTCTGTTGTAATTGCATTGCTGGAGACTTGTGTATTGGTGTGGGAATAGCTCGCTCTGTGTTGTATTACTAGGTTCTAAATGATAGCTGGTTATTACACCTTGGAGACTGATAGAGATCCATTCTGGTGCAGCATAAAGTACACTGTAATGTCATGCTATTCAATGACTTCAGTTAATTAGTAAGCTATTAATTTAAACATCAAACAACAAGCATTGTGTACTCTTTAAAAATGCAATGCTTGGAAAAGACATCTGGTGTATTCCTGAGTGATCCTGCATTCTTTGAAACTGTTTCTCAATCAGTATCATCCAGCAGTATTACAGTAAAGTGCCAAGAGGACAGACGTTTGACAGATATCATGCCACAAGTCTGTTTCACTATATTATGATGTCTGAAGTTTTTAATTACAGACAGCTACCTATCCATCTACTTGTAGTTCTTCAAAGTGGACCTGTTCTCTATGCCATATTGGGGTGCAGCGTGTCACTATGGTGTTCAGAAGACAGTCCCAGCCCTGGTGTACCTGCCAATAGAGGTGTTATTTTGGGATCAATGCCCAGGTTAATAATGAACCACGTCATGAAAGTCTAAAATCCATGGTGATTGTGTTTAAAAAGGCAGCTCACACAGGAGGCAGTATTGCATGCTGAGTGTTCTACAAAGCTTTCATGAATATGATTCAGAATAACCTGGCTCTTGACACTTGTGTTAAGCCCCAGCAATGATGGAAAACGAGGCCCACAGAGCTACACTCAACACTGCTGCGAGTACATTTAGGCTCTCGACAAGCTGTTTCAGTGCTTTCAATCATGCAGGTGTGTTCCTCACAGCATTACTGCAACAGTGGCGTATCTTTGCATCTTTGTCATACTCTAAGTTTTTCAAACAGTTTTTCTTCAGTGTTGATTCCTCAATTAAGTAGTTCAAGTGGTGATGGTGAAATCAAAGCATTTTTTAAAAGTTTTACACAAGCTAGAGATTCACGCTTGTGGTTTCTCATTTCACCAGAACCCTTTATTGCTTATTATTTAGCAACATTATTATCATCATTATTAGTAGTTGAAACAAGATTCGTCTTTACACTGTCAATTATTTGGGGTTAATGAATGTCTGCCTAATTGCACTGCATGTCTCAGAATGCAGCTACCCCTTTTAAAATGTGTTTGTACGTTCCATTACAGCAACACGTGTCACAGTGCAAAGATCTCACTGGTTTCTAATTTAAAAGAAAAGGACAGAGCTTCTTGTTAGTCTCCCCAAGAAAGACATGCCTGTTGCAGCTGCAGTGTTCAGTTTTCAAGAGCCTGTAATTAAGCAGTGATGAAAGGCAATAGTATCTGGTTTGTGCACTGACTGTCCCTAGTCAATAATCAATACTGTGATTGGCTGTATTTGACGAAAGATGAGGGCAGGGTGCAGAGTCAGCAGATTTGTTGCAGTGTGCTTTATCATTTGAACACAAATAACTTTCTCATCTTGAGCGTGGTTGGATGTTGCACATTCAACCCCCCCCCCCCCCCCCCCATTTAAAAATAGCTGTATAGGTGCACACCGTTTCTATGGCAACCTCAATTTGCATGCGAGAAAAGGATGCTGCTCTGCTGGTGTATTAAGAGCAAATGCATCGGATATGGCTTTGCATTATACTGCATCTGTAAAGGACTGGAGGGAGTCCCAAGCTATTTTCAGTATTTTGATGGGGTGTTTAACAATGCAAACCCAATAAGGTTTACAACAGTGAAACTGCAGAGTATTCAGTATGCATTACCGTGGTTATTACAATGCCATGTGCGTTGAGTTTTACATTGCTTGCCCTGATTTAGCATGCTTTTACTATGCTTTTATACAGTGTTTTAATATAGTATGCTTTTACCAGGCAGTATACCAGAATAACCTTCAGAAGGAAATTCCATCTGGACATTACTATTGTATTAACACTTATATTTAAGGCATCAACAGCAGTCTTGTTTAAAGAGCGTCCCTGTTCTTGACAGACTCTGTTTTAATTCTTTGACACAAAAGGTTGTCTCTCCTATCAGGAAGTTTGAATAATTCAAACATATTCATCCTTGTTCTAAAATCTTTGTTCAAAAGGGCCAATCTGTAGCTTCTGGGACAACCACCTTTGCAAGAGTCTACAGAAATAGTCGATTAGCTTAGATTGTAATGAAACATTTACACAGTCAATACAGGCTCAGACAAACCCAGGTGAGAGTTCTGAAGAGAATGTTAATTCCCTGGTACTCATGCGAAGGCATGGGCCACCACATTCGCTTTACTGACTGGTAGCTCATAACTAACATAGCTGCTGTAACTCGCTGGACTGTGACCCCGGTTTGAACTCTTTATAAAACCATGTTAAACACAGGGGTGCGTAGTAACACATGGTTAAAAACACAGTGTAGAAAACTGGGTAACACAATTATTTGTATTTGTTTTTTGTTACCTGCGCAGAACCACCACATTCTCTGTTTATTCTACTTGAAAATCACAGTTCAAACTTCAGCTGTTAAAAAGGAAGTGGAGAGCTATAATGCTTTGCCTCGATTTGCCCCAGAATCAAAGTGCTGGCTAGTGTTTGGGGCTTGCTTTTCTCGCACAAGTTGCCTATCAATTTATGGAAAATCATTTGGTTTTGGAACACCCACACACGTAGGATAAGTATTTGCTGGTTTCTAATGTTTGGAGGGCAGTTGTTTTTGTCTCGTCCAAAATAAATATTTTATTTTTTGCATCCACTTTGACAGATTTTTCTGATATTCCTTACTTTAATTTTCACAAGAAATAACTGCGGTGACATTCCAAGTTCTTTAGGCCATAACGTCAGTGAATAAAGTGTTGCAGTAAAATACTGTGTGCTGAAGATCTCTTTTTAGTTAGTTTAGTTTCTTTTCCTGACGCACATGCAGTATACAATACTCTAAATATTACTTTTTGTAAATCAAGTAAAATTGAGAGAGAGAGAGAGAGAGAGAGAGAGAAAGCCAGTATAGACAGCACTTACTATCATCCTTTATTTAGTCTTTAAATGCAAATTAATAAGTGACATATATTAGAAGTAAGTGCATGGGATAGGTCTTAAAGAGGTCATTACAAATGGTCTTGAAGAAGCTGGAAAGTGGGACACACACACAGGGCAGCTGGTTTTGCACCAAGGCCAGTAATGCTTAGAGGCAGGTTCATTTGTAGGGGATGTTAGAGAGTTGTTTTATATGAACCTTATCTTTTTAGCAAGGGTCAGAATCCATAATGTCAGTACATCACACAGCACTGTCTTTTACACAAGTGTCACTGAGGTTAATAACAGCCCAGGAAAAGCTAACCAACTACTGAGGATTTAGATGTGAGGGGTATTGAATAATGAGTCAGCATGCGTTAGGTTTACAATCTCAAGAAGCACTCCGCTGTGCTGATATCTGGAGAGATTGATGGCATTTTGTTTCATGACATGGTCTGATAAAAGCAGACACTTATGCACACAAGGTATTTTATACATTCTGTTCCAGGTGGAGTTATCTTGTTCATGAGAAGTGGAAAAAAATGGATGAACGGAAGTCTTTTAAGTTTTGTATTGATTCCTCCTGTGAACAGCTGATCCGTATGGAAATGGTAATGAACATCTATTGAGCGGAAAGAATATGAATACACTCATTGGAAAGCTTAGATAATTCTTCAGAAGGGATAGGAATGATTGACCAGACTTTGAGAAAGGAATGTACTAAATGAAGGGAATCAATCAATGTGTGCTTGTAATTTGGTTTCAGCTTCAGTCACAAAGTTAGGGTTCTGGATAGGGTGTATAAAATGCATAATATGTTTTAAACAAATTATTATTATTATTATTATTATTATTATTATTATTATTATTTATTATTATTATTATTATTATTATTATTAAATAACATACAGACAATCTTATAATACAGTACAAACATGTTTAAATCTAAACCCACAACCCATACCCATACCTTCAGACAAGGTACAGTACAAAGACCCCTGGAATACATATGGCCTGCATGCAGAAGATTAGAAGTTAGTTGTCATCTGTGAAGTTGCAGTCCCCCACTACCCTCTATCATTCCCCTAGAGCTGACTTCTCTAGACCTCCTTATATGGCAATTATATTGAACAACAATCATGCCACAACACCTCAAAACACCTTCAGTATAGTCAGAGTTTTATTTTCTTTATGCATGCAAATGTTTATGCAACTTCAGAAGAATGGACATTAGTTTCACAGCAGTACAATGAGGACCAAGATACATGACAAAAATGAGCCATAATTTTTGTGTAAACCAAAAAATAATCATATCCCTGAATAAAGCATATAATATTAGAGCTGAGATGCTTTAATTATAGGAATAAGTGGAGTAAAACTATAGGATAGTTACCTTACCTATAGGAGTTGTTGGATTTTTACTAATATTATGATTAGTTATTATTCAAATTGATATGTAACACATAGCACAGCTATAAGTGTGATAAACAGTAATTCAGTATTCATCCAATGATATTCTATCAGACATATCAGATTACAGTTATAACATTATTATAAAATATCAGGATAGCAAAAAAATATATACCCCAGCAGCACTCAATACGAAGATCATGTTCTTTTTACCAACTATTTCTATATATAAAACTATGCCAATGTAGAACCTTTAGTTTATAAATTAATAGCCTAATACAGGAAGAAAGTAATGTTTACCACGCCTGGATGAAGTTTCCTGCCAAATCAGGGTATTGCTCTGTCTCAGCTTGTTGCGATGCTGCTGGGTGTGAATGCTGTTTGGGTTAGTGTTACCTTCTGGGACTGTTACTCCTGTTCTTTATATAGGCTCTGTCTCAGCTTGCTGTGATGCTGCTGGGTGTGAATGCTGTTTGGGTTAGTGTTACCTTCAGGGTCTGTTACTCCTGTTCTTTATATAGGCTCTGTCTCAGCTTGTTGTGATGCTGCTGGGTGTGAATGCTGTTTGGGTTAGTGTTACCTTCAGGGTCTGTTACTCCTGTTCTTTATATAGGCTCTGTCTCAGCTTGCTGTGATGCTGCTGGGTATAGAAGCTGTTTAGGTTAACATTACCTTCAGGGTCTGTTACTACTGTCCTTTATATAGGCTCTGTCTCAGCTTGCTGTGATGCTGCTGGGTATAGATGCTGTTTGGGTGTGGTTACCTTCAGGGACTGACACTCCTGTTCCTTTCCACAGCCTTTCTGGCTTCTCTGACCTAATTTTCTTCCCCAGCAGGGTGGGGGTGGGGAGCAGCTCTCACTGCATGCTCTGTGTATATATCGGAGTGGCTCGTTCTTCATTTCATGGTATAGTGTGTGTATGCTACAGTGGAGGGTGCAGGGTGCAGCTCTCACCTCATGCTCTGTGTATATATCGGAGTGGCTCGTTCTTCATTTCATGGTATAGTGTGTGTATGCTACAGTGGAGGGTGCAGGGTGCAGCTCTCACTGCATGCTCTGTGTATATATCGGAGAAGCTCGTTCTTCATTTCATGGTATAGTGACAGGCAATGCAGGAAAAACCTGCTGGGGATCTGACTTTTTAAACAGGCAGACTGGAAATTGCACTTGAAATGGTTAAGATAGCCTTCTGATGTGGCGCTGGAGACATGCAGGCGTAATGTCACTTAAGCAAAGCGTGGACTGATAGCTGGTACTGATGTCGACAAGGAACCTAACTGTAAACGAATCTGTTTGTCTTTGGCATGCCATGCTGCTGATGATATACAGCTGGCATGCTAGTTTTTGAGGTTAAGGGCTTGAATTTTACATCAATTTTACATCCAGCTATAGTAGCATGAAACAGCATGTCTCTGTAGACATTAGCATGGCTATAACAGGGCTACACATGTGACCTCAGCGTGTTGTTAGGCTATTGATGCAGCACAGGTCTGTGGAGGTGTAGTGTTTTTAAGCTTCAGTTCAGTAGTCTTGATTTGGACCAGTAAGGAATGTGTTAATATGTGGATGATGCTTTATTGCTGGGAATGGAAGAGTACCAGAGGACCAGGGCATGACAGTGAGACCCAGTCAGCTGATTTGCTTGCAACAATAAGACTGGGGGGTGGGATCCAAAAACCCATTTAACTCCAAAAGAAGGAAAGCATTAGACTTACTTACAAGCCCAGAAATCAAAATGAGTTGTTTATTTGCAGTTAGGTAACTATGTGCTTATAGCGTTGGGTAGTCGATTCTCTCCTATCTAATACGTAAATCGTATTTTTATTTGACATGTTCATTTACTAGGATATAGTATTAATTTAATGATGTCAGTAATGGATCAAGAAATCAAACTTTTGCAACACCAAAAGAGATTCAGAGGTAAAGGACAAACAGGGCAAGTGTTGTATACTGTTGCGCTACAACAGTCATTGAAATGAGCGGGTAAATGGCATCGGAATACTAGGGGAAGGGGTCACAGTCCAAGACATCAAACACTGTATCATGTCTGTGTAAAGAACAGGAGGAACTTCACAACAGCATTACCAAGGGCTGATTGATTCTTAATGACAAAGGCCATTTAAAGGGGAGAAAGGTGGGAACCCTCTGCTAAAAGAGGAAAATGAGTTGCTAGGTAACAGGAAAAGCTGAATTATGTAATTGCCACCCTGCAGGAAGAGTGAGGAGGAATATCTCTGGAAAAGAAGGCTATAAACAGCTGTGTAGCGCAGTAGCTGGTAGTGGTTTTGTTTATTATGCTGAACTAATCAGAACTGAAAAAGCCTGAATCAGGGTCTGAATGAGAGAACCTGGATACTATAAATACATAGAATTGTACTGAGGGGCAGGCAGAGAGTGTGAATCAAACAGGAGATATATATTCTCTAGAACACTCATTTATTATTTAAAGGAGTCTTCCAGTAAAACCGATCTTCAAGCTGGTATTCGCCTTGAGTGTGCGTCGATGATGTCATGGCGCTGTGCGTGCCAATGCATCAAAATGTAGTTAATTTTGAAACATGCTGTCCATCCGACACTAACAATGCTCTTAGTGTTCTATAATGAAACCCTGCTCTCTTTACAACTATCTGAGGTTATGGGAGGTTATAGAAATTCAGCTTTTAGAAACAGAAGCAGCTGCTGTTTCTATATTTATTTTGCTGTAAGCATGGCCAATCATGATTAAAGCAGTGATAGAGAAGGACAGAGAACAAACATTAAAGGATATTCATTAGGTCAAAATAACAAAAAAATGTAACTATACACATGATATGAATGCATCAAATGAAATGGGCTGATGGTATTAAGATCTGCCAATGTTTAGGTCCTTAAACAGACCCTGTAATGTTCAATGGATTTTCTATTGGTAACCAATGTTGTCTCATTACCTTCCCACTATAACACAATGTAGTGGGGAGACACAGCACAGCATCATAAGACGTAGTTTGCAACCAGTGATGGCAGGACCAAAGAGACACAATTATAAAATGGAGAATTCCATCACTTGGAACTGGCATCACTTTCATTATCAAGACTAGGCTTGAATGCACATTGAATTCCACCACTTGCACATTGAATTCCATTGAATTCCATCACTTGGAACTGGCATCACTTTCATTATCAAGACTAGGCTTGAATGCACATTGAATTCCATCACTTGGAACTGGCATCACTTTCATTATCAAGACTAGGCTTGAATGCACATTGAATTCCATCACTTGGAACACATTGAATTCCACCACTTGGAACTGGCATCACTTTCATTATCAAGACTAGGCTTGAATGCACATTGAATTCCATCACTTGGAACTGGCATCACTTTCATTATCAAGACTAGGCTTGAATGCACATTGAATTCCATCACTTGGAACTGGCATCACTTTCATTATCAAGACTAGGCTTGAAAGCACATTGAATTCCATCACTTGGAACCGGCATCACTTTCATTATCAAGACTAGACTTGAAAGCACATTGAATTCCATCACTTGGAACCGGCATCACTTTCATTATCAAGACTAGGCTTGAATGCACATTGAATTCCATCACTTGGAACTGGCATCACTTTCATTATCAAGACTAGGCTTACATGCACATTTTTATTTTGCTGATCCCTGCACCAGATGTTTAATTGCAAGATGATGGGCTAGTTGGAATAGCTTGCAGCCTGCAGCAGCGCTGACAGAAATGATCTTCATCTCCCTGTCCTCTTAATACCTGGGGAGAGGACGGGATACTTTCAATAGTTATCTGAGTAATCAGAACATGCGGACCATTCCAAACAATCCACCGTGCATAAAGGAGGAGAGCTCACAATCTTAGAATTGTAAGATTGTGATCTTTCATACTGGATAAATGATTAAGTTTCATGATGAGTAACCATTTAGAAGTGCAGTGAGTGGTGGTTTTCTAAGCTGTGGATGAACGCAGAAGCATCGGTGACATGCACACAGCCACTGCTGGTGTCTTTATAAACCCTCTGGTCTAATTCCTCACACATTGTGTTTCCCTTGCAGTACTACTTCACTGTTAACTTCAACCACGACAACCAGAAGGCCCTGGAGCTGAAGACAGAGGATGTCAAAGATTGTGACGAATGGGTGGCAGCAATAACACATGCAAGGTATGTGGATTCTGTTCTATACACAGCTACACACTCAAGGTATGTGGATTCTGACTGTTCTATACACAGGTACACACTCAAAGTATGTGGATTCTGACTGTTCTATACACAGCTACACACTCAAGGTATGTTGATTCTGACTGTTCTATACACAGTTACACACTCAAGGTATGTGGATTCCGACTGTTCTATACACAGCTACACACTCAAGGTATGTGGATTCTGACTGTTCTATACACAGGTACACACTCAAAGTATGTGGATTCTGACTGTTCTATACACAGCTACACACTCAAGGTATGTTGATTCTGACTGTTCTATACACAGTTACACACTCAAGGTATGTGGATTCTGACTGTTCTATACACAGGTACACACTCAAAGTATGTGGATTCTGACTGTTCTGTACACAGCAACAACTTGACTATCCCAACCGTGATGATCTAACCCTTGTTGGGTGCTGTGCTCTTTTGTCCTGTCATAGAGAATCCAGCCTTCAATCGCTGGTATTTACTGAACAGTTCAGTATTCTATATCATGCATTTACAGTTAAAGTGGTTGAATTATATCTTTTAAGAAGATTCATTCAATTAAACTCCCCCTGGTCCCAATTAGCTTGGGTATTTTTACTGTAAAGGCAATTCAAGCATATTGTAGTAAAGCTTAATAAAGCAATGTAAAGCACAGGCAGGCTTGATAGGTATGGTAAAGGGTTTCAAACCACACACAGTAAAACCACAGTAAGCTACAAAATCCCTCTCCATATGTGAAGCGATTGCATAAGAAAAACATATGTTTGTGTTGCATTTGTCTGGATCTGATCTGGGTACAGTAAAAAGTTTTTTGCAAAAGAAATCCATTGTTTTGTTTGGATATTGTTTGAAGTATTTGCAGACTGTGAGTAAACCATAACTCAAATGTGAAGTATAGAAAGGGTCAACTAATTAGTCAAACGTTGCCATGGAGCAAAGAGATGAGTAGCTCTGGCCCCTTCTTTTCCTATTGTCTATCAATACGTTTCTATACTTGAGGCTGAAAGAGCCCCACTCCCTCCTCCACCAGTGACCCTGTGATAGGGCTTGGACACTTAAATGAATGCTTTAGATAGCTAATACAAATAATACTGTGCAAACACCTTGGTGAAAGTTTGCAGGAGAGTCTGATTTTCCATGCGCAGAAACACGTGCACAGAATGTGAAGAGAGCCTCTCCGGGTCAGTTATTGCAGTTGAGCTGGTAAGTGTACCCAGCGGAAACAGGGGGTAATGGAGCACACCACTCTCTGCACTGTGCAATTGAGCAAACCCTTACATACTTGAAAATGTGTTTGAGGTATTTAATAAAGCAAAGGGTGCGACACACACAGAGTGTAGTTTGTTCCTCTTCAGGTCTAATATTTCATTGTACCTGTGCATTCCTGTCTGATAGCCTGCAGAATGCAGCAGCATAAATACAAACATAAGAAGTGACATTGTCATTGAATCGCTTGAAGACTGTGCTTCTGTACAGTTAACTAAAAGCAGTGAGGGATCTATCTTTTGCTGTGGTTTGCTCATTATTTGTGTAGTGTAATTAGGAGAGTATTTCATCCTGTGCTTCAGTTCACATTAAGAGTCGTTATTTCTCGTCTGGAAACACGTCTAGGACCTTAGTACTTTTTAATGCAAAAGCACACACCAAAAAACGATGGTGACAGGTTCAATTCTCCCCATAATGGATGGACAATGTAATGGGAAATGAATAAGCAATGAAGGGTCAACAGCATCAATACCTCCGGCAGTGAAAACATTCATCATCCAAGGCTGCTACACAGTGACATCAGGGGTAATTGGGTCAGATAACAAGGTGTGTTTACACCCTGGATAAAGCAGTCATCATCAGGGGTAATTGGGTCAGATAACAGGTGTGTTTACACCCTGTTACTCTACCTAGATAAAGCAGGGTCATCATCAGGGGTAATTGGGTCAGATAACGAGGTGTGCTTACACCCTGTTACTCTACCTAGATAAAGCAGGGGTAATTGGGTCAGATAACAGGTGTGCACACCCTGGATAAAGCAGGGTCATCATCAGGGGTAATTGGGTCAGATAACGAGGTATGCTTACACCCTGTTACTCTACCTAGATAAAGCACCGTCGTCATCTTTTGATAAAGTGAATGTCGGTACCACGTTTTTGAGTCTGAATCACTGCACGGTTAAATGGATGATGTTTTATTATATTACTCACTGGGGTGTTCAGTTGACATTTTAAAGGTGCACTGTCTTGTGCTTTTTGGGTTTTTACATATTCTATAAAGCTGTCACAAACCCTCATGAAGACATTTGTTTTAGAGCCGTTATCAGTATATAGCAACACCAAAATATTAACAAAGAAAACAAGGGTCTCTCATTTGCCTTAACGGTTTTGTTTTGCTTCCATATGGCATCGGGACCTCCCTGCCACAGTGGATAGCAGCAGGAGCGTGGCTGTTTAGTTTCCACATTGGCAGAAGCTTGTGTGCCTGCAACTAAAACTACTGTACCCAACCAACTGGAAAGCCAACAATGTCTGCTTTCTAATGTGCACGGAAGACGAAGCTGGAAGAATGTAGTAAATACGTCTGCTTATTGAATTGATAGGTTTTGTTTTGTGTAGTTGCGCTCTCATTTAAAGGGCTTCTGTGCTGCCAAGGAAACTATGACCAGTATGGCTGAGCTGCTTACGAAAAGATCCTAATTAACCATGCCAGGCAATTCCTTGAAATCTTGAAATACAGCCTCAAGCCCGAATGCAGCTATCGTATTTGCCCATCGTTGGTATTAGCTGAATAAAGTTGACTCTTCCCTCAGTGTCTGTGTGTGTGCTTTTTTTAAAGCACATTCCCCTGGTATTGCAGCGGTGTCTGCTTCAGTGTAAAGATTGTCTATTCTGCTGTCCCTCGTAAACCCTTCCATTTAATTAGTATTCCAAAAGGTTGCAGACCAAGGAGAAAGCATGAGAATTTCATTCTATAGTCACATGTTGTGAGGATATAAGTAAGGTAGGACTTGAAGAGTTATTTAGTGTATACCACAGTCTCCATTAGCGTAAGTACATGAATGACAGCCCATTTGAAGGCTGCTTTGCCCCTCCACCCCAGCGGAAGGTGTCATACTCCACTGTGTCTGTTTTTGTATGTCTGTCGGGTCCCCTTGTGAACACACAGAGGTAGATATGGTGCTGTGTATGCCTCCTGTTCTCAGCACTCTAATGATACGTCTCCTCACAGCTACAGGAACCTTGCGACGGAGCATGAGTCGCTCATGCAGAAGTACCTCCATTTGCTGCAGATTGTAGAGACAGAGAAAACAGTTGCTAAGCAACTACGACAACAGATAGAAGATGGGGAAATAGAGGTTGAACGCCTGAAAGCCGAGGTAACCTTTGTTTATTTATTTGTATGTAATTTAAATTCTGACTATTCCCATTGCTAAAGTGCACTATGGAGATAAAGTGTCATTAAGCTGCTTTGTAATGTATATTGTTTAATAATACCTGGAAAGCCCTTTTATATTATTAAGCTATTGCTTTTTCTCTGTGTAATGTCTGTGATAAATTATCATACAAAAGTGACAAATGTCTTTGCAATAACAAAATACCTAATATTATGTATTCACTTCCTGTGCAGCAGGTATTAGGACCCCACCTGACACCACAGTGGGCTGAGTCCACTGTCCAGCAAAGTGAGTACTAGACTGATGTGGGTACCTATTACCTGCTGCACAGGAAGTTAACGTATAGAGTGGTGGAAGGCTAATTTGGCTTCACCAGAAAAAAAAAAAAACAAGTGAAAAATGTGAAGTCATGCTGTTGTGTTATGTAGTATTTAATGTGATTCTGTCAGAGTGGGTCATATATACTTTCACCTTTTGTACTGCAATGGAAACTCAGTCTTTCTTCATCCAGGTTGACTGGTAATATGAAGCTGGCAGGCTTAGCTAGCTTTGGGTTTGAGAAGCCATTTCTGCTCCCAAACCCATTCCCTGCTCTGCTTTATTTTCCCTTATGTATTCTTTGTAAAACAGATCAAATAGTAATTTTACTTTAATGTGCAAATGTTGAGCTGGCAATGAAACACTTTTCCTGTGCTGAATATGTATGAAGTGGCAGCTATTGTACCTGGCTGTCTGTGGAGAATGATAATAACCTCTTTGTGTCAATACAAAGTATTGGGCACACTTAGCATGAGGTACCGAGCCTCGAGGTTTTCAGCTTGCTTAGGATCCCAAATTAAGTTCGCTTGATTTTTTTTTTTTTTTAAATCAAGCAAGCCTCATTTGAACAGTATCACTACATCCTCTCATGCAAATGAGCAGAATTAGTTTTATACAGTACATGACCGCCTTGTCCCACTATTCCGTTTTAAAAATCACAAATACACTTTGTTGTACAAACACAGAGACATGGAAATACACATCTGTGTTGCAGTGAGGAAGAATGTTGCCCCAAGCATGACCCTCACCCTCCCACACTGGCAGAGCTGTACTACCCTAGTTAAAGGCTTCTGAGTGGTAGCTATAGCACTTATATAGTGTCCTTCGCTCATGATCTGGCTCATTGCAAAGCGTTTCATCATCCAGTTTTTTTTTTTTGCATTAAATTAACAGCATGCATGGGATGTGTTGATTAGTATCAGAAGGGTTATTTGAAATCTTGCAATGCGAACTGTTAAAAAAAGCGAACAGTCTCATATGAAATTGCCTTCACTGTATTTCAGTCATTTGTAGTAGTAGGGTTAAAAACAAGAACCCCAATCACCTTGTGCTCCTGTGTGTCATCTCACCAGTACTGAAGGGTTATTACTCTACTTATCTCTTCTAGATTGGAGGTTTGCTCAAAGACAACGAGCGCATTCAGTCTGACCCGACTACTGCACCCAGCGACGATGACTCTGACATCAAGAAAATCAAAAAGGTCGGAGTCTTCAGCAAGCGCTCGAACAAAAACCCTTTGACGATCAAAATTCTGAACGCTGCACTTGAATTCTGTAATCAAATGTAACTTGTTCCATCAATAAGAAGCCATTGGGGTCTCTGTGCTTGAGCTAGACAGTGGTGGATATACATCCGTTAAAAAAATTAAGTTAAAATGATGTTGCACCCCTTCCTCTATCTGTTTTGAAATGGAAACACCTCAAGCACTGTGCTTAGTGTCCACCTTTGGGCGTGGGTCACGTTACTGTTGAACCTCCTGCAACAGAACTTCAGCCCATCAGTACCTAGAGGAAGGCACTAGGCCAGGGGTGTGCAATCTCGGTCCTGGAGGTAAAATGTAAAATGATACAGTGTTGTACTTCAGGGTCTGGGTGGAGTTTTAATTGGTTCAATTAAATAATTTAGAACAAAGACCAGGAGTGGAAGGCCACCTCTGCACTCGGCGAAATGTTAGTCTAGATGACAACGTTTGTTTGACCCGTAGTTTTGCTGGAGTGTTTTGAAGTGAGTGCTGACACAGGAATGCCGGCTGTCCTAACAGGTACAGAGTTAGGGTTAGGGTTAGGGTTATGGAATTTGGAATGTTAGTCTAGATGACAGAGTTTCTTTTTGAGTTTGACCTGTGGTTTTGCTGGAGTGTTTTGAAGTGAGTGCTGACACAGGAATGCCGGCTGTCCTAACAGGTACAGAGTTAGGGTTAGGGTTAGGGTTATGGAATTTGGAATGTTAGTCTAGATGACAGAGTTTCTTTCTGAGTTTGACCTGTGGTTATGCTGGAGTGTTTTGAAGTGAGTGCTGACACAGGAATGCCGGCTGTCCTAACAGGTACAGAGTTAGGGTTAGGGTTAGGGTTATGGAATTTGGAATGTTAGTCTAGATGACAGAGTTTCTTTCTGAGTTTGACCTGTGGTTATGCTGGAGTGTTTTGAAGTGAGTGCTGACACAGGAATGCCGGCTGTCCTAACAGGTACAGAGTTAGGGTTAGGGTTAGGGTTATGGAATTTGGAATGTTAGTCTAGATGACAGAGTTTCTTTCTGAGTTTGACCTGTGGTTATGCTGGAGTGTTTTGAAGTGAGTGCTGACACAGGAATGCCGGCTGTCCTAACAGGTACAGAGTTAGGGTTAGGGTTAGGGTTATGGAATTTGGAATGTTAGTCTAGATGACAGAGTTTCTTTCTGAGTTTGACCTGTGGTTATGCTGGAGTGTTTTGAAGTGAGTGCTGACACAGGAATGCCGGCTGTCCTACAGGAAGGGTTAGGGTTAGGGTTATGGAATTTGGAATGTTAGTCTTGACCTGACCTGTGGTTATGCTGGAGTGTTTTGAAGTGAGTGCTGACACAGGAATGCCGGCATTCCTAACAGGTACAGAGTTTCCTCCGGGGCTGGATGTGTCGGAGGAAGTGGAAGACAATCATTCAGGACTACATCAGGTCTCCCCACGCCGAGAGCATGAGGAAGAGGAACCAGGTGGTGTTCAGCATGCTGGAGGCAGAGGCTGAGTACGTTCAGCAGCTGCACATCCTGGTCAACAACTTCCTGCGGCCGCTGCGTATGGCTGCCAGCTCCAAGAAACCTTCCATCACCCACGACGACGTCAGCAGCATATTCCTGAACAGGTAGCCGTGATGTTCCACTTCACACAGGGAGTGCACGTCAGCAGCATATTCCTGAACAGGTAGCCGTGCTGTTCCACTTCACACAGGGAGTGCACGTCAGCAGCATATTCCTGAACAGGTAGCCATGCTGTTCCAGTTCACACAGGGAGTGCACGTCAGCATCATATTCCTGAACAGGTAGCCATGCTGTTCCAGTTCACACAGGGAGTGCACGTCAGCAGCATATTCCTGAACAGGTAGCCATGCTGTTCCACTTCACACAGGGAGTACACGTCAGCATCATATTCCTGAACAGGTAGCCGTGCTGTTCCACTTCACACAGGGAGTGCACGTCAGCAGCATATTCCTGAACAGGTAGCCATGCTGTTCCAGTTCACACAGGGAGTGCACGTCAGCATCATATTCCTGAACAGGTAGCCATGCTGTTCCAGTTCACACAGGGAGTGCACGTCAGCAGCATATTCCTGAACAGGTAGCCATGCTGTTCCACTTCACACAGGGAGTACACGTCAGCAGCATATTCCTGAACAGGTAGCCATGTTCCATTCACACAGGGAGTGCACGTCAGCAGGAACAGGTAGCCATGCTGTTCCACTTCACACAGGGAGTACGTCAGCACATATTCCTGAACAGGTAGCCATGTCACACACAGGGAGTTACGTCAGCAGCATATTCCTGAACAGGTAGCCATGATGTTCCACTTCACACAGGGAACGTCAGCAGCATATTCCTGAACAGGTAGCCATGCTGTTCCACTTCACACAGGGAGTTCAGCAGCATATTCCTGTTACAGGTAGCCATGCTGTTCCATTCACACAGGGAGTTCAGCAGCATATTCCTGAACAGGTAGCATGCTGTTAACACAGGGAGTATTTCAGCACACTCATTCTGGGCAGGGGGCAATGTCACAAGATGAGTTAGGAAAATCCCCGATATGTAAACAGCTAGTGATGGGATGAACTTTGTTTTTTTCTTCGTGTTAAAATATTATTTCAAATTGAAGTACATTTTAAAATATTCTTGGAATTGAAGAAAAAAAAACCCTCTAAAATTATCTTATAACCAAAGCACAGTGAAATGATTGTGTGTTTTTCTTTATTTTTTATTTCAGATGTCATTCATTATTATTAATTATTAATATTATTAAATTAATCATTTAGCAGACACTTTTATCCAAAGCGACTTACAGAGACTTGGGGGTTAACTATGCATCATCAACAACTGCTGCTGCTGCAGAGTCACTTCCAATAGGACCTCAGTTTTCCATCTCATCTGAATCCATGCATTGGTGTCTTTTGCATGATGCAGTCATTTAGAAATGCTGTTAGGAGGTCATTTTTGCCTCATTTTTCATGCAGTGTTTGTTTGCATATTTGTAAAAGGAAAAGTAAAAGCAATGTCCTTATTCAGTGGACTGCTGTTTTGCTTATTTAGAAGCATGTGGAGCATGTGGTTGGATCCATACTGACGGTTTCAGTCTGGTGGACCACATTTTAAACTTAGGCATGTATCAGTCATGTTAATTATACAATTACTTTTGATGATTCTTTCTTATCTTTCTTTCAGTGAAACAATCATGTTTTTGCACCAGATATTTTACCAAGGACTAAAAGCAAGAATAGCAAGCTGGCCAACGCTAGTACTAGGTAAGTAGACTGTGCTTCCACTGCATTCCCCTTTCCTAAGACTTTCCATCCACAATGTGCGCTAGGAAGCACAATACAGTTAATGCTGCAGAACCTTGCCGGGAAGGACTGGAGATGTAGGCAGGGGAATTTCAAAGTAACATTTTGTGATGCTAGCTTTGCAACGTGACACTGTTTCTGCACTGCAGCACAGACCTTTGGAAGCGGTCCCTTGTGCGGTAGCTTTCCAAGCAGAACAGTCTCCCAGCAGGTGCAATTGGCTCGCTTGTCTCCAGGAATTGGATTTGGCGTTTGATTCTCTGAGGATGCACCTCAACAAGGAGATAACAAAGCATTATTGACAGCTACTGCTGAGTGGAGCCTGCAGTGGCACAGACTGGGGGACACAAAGGGGCCGGTGGAATTAAATTAAGAAAAATAGATAAGTGAGGAGGCTATATTTAGAAAGGGATACCGACATGTTGTTTATTCTGCATGGTTTTATTTTGTGTCCTTTCAATTACTTAATGAATGCATTCCTCAATGGTATTTCTGTCAACCAGAATTCATCTGCCTGTGTCTATGGATCCAATCTTGCCAAAGACCTCGGAACATACAGTAGTACTTCAGGCATCCCTGACCCCTATGTACATATTTAATGTTCTGTGCAAGGATTATTAACACTCACAATTGCACAAACAGCAATGTCAAGTGTTTATTCCAAAGGATAGTCCAGTCATGAGTTTGCTATGAGGGTGGGATAAAACTTCTCAAGCCAGAAGCTATAAAGACATTATTTCCTGATCCAGGATCCATTGTTAATAGGGTAAGATAGGAGGAAATTCAGACCTTTCTTTACAAGCAGCCGCTGTTCTTGAAAAGAGATCACTAAGCTTGGTAAATAATAATCTAAGCTGAACCAGCACTCAAGAATTATACAAAAAACACCTAATATGTTAATAAAAAGGGATGGATATAAAGTACCCCTTGAAGCAGTGGCAGTAACAGATATAGCCGGCTAATATGGAACCAATCAAAGAGTGCGGTTCTGAAGGGGCTTCTTGACACTGTGCAGAAACACACTTGATCGCTGTTTCCCTGTCTCCAGCTGACCTCTTTGACATCCTGCTGCCCATGCTGAATATTTACCAGGAGTTTGTGAGGAACCACCAGTACAGCCTGCAGATCCTGGCACACTGCAAGCAGAACCGAGACTTCGACAAGCTGCTCAAGCAATACGAGGCCAAGCCCGACTGTGAGGAAAGGACTCTGGAAACCTTCCTGACCTACCCTATGTTTCAGGTGAGGATGGATAACTGAGCTCCTTCAGTAGAGAACCTGCTACATCACGGCACACCTTCGCTGTAGGTTAAAGGCACCGTTAGAGTCAGTTTGAGCTCTTTTGTTATTCACAGGCTTTGTAAACAGCTTTTAGATGCTTGACTGCAAGAAAAAGGGTAGCATCTATGCATATTCCCTTTGAAATTGTATTTCACAGTATAGAGTGCAATTACATAGTGTACGTTTCACCACTTAGTGCTGTTGATTCCTGCAATCAGATCAACAGAAGTGCATTAACAGCAAAGATACACATACAGCCCGGACGGTCACTCCTCTAACAGCACGGATACAGATACGGCCCGCAAGGTCACTCCTCTAACTGCTTCTGGTTTCTTGGCTCAGATCCCCAGGTACATCCTGACGCTGCACGAGCTCCTGGCTCACACCCCGCATGAGCATGTGGAGAGGAACAGCCTGGAGTATGCCAAGTCTAAGCTGGAGGAGCTCTCAAGGTTTGTGCTGCTTTTGGTCTTTCACTGACATCAGATAACCTGTCACTCTGCTTGCTTTCTTACTGTACCTGTGCTGGATGTGACAGCCTTTCACAGGATTGTCTTTCCTCTCCTCCTTGGCACTCGAGGCGCTCCAAAGCAATGCTTTCTGGGAGGAGCGGCTGCAGCTTTTTCCAGTTCTCCAGTGTGCTTGTAATGGGTGGTTTTCAGTTGAGAGGGTTTCCTGCTGCAGGGTGAAGGCATTATCACACCAAGGGCTAGATTCTCAAAGATCCAAATAATCATCGGCTCCTTTAATCAGAAAGGAAAATCACACCCAATAAAGTTACCAAACCAGCAATAAACAACTTCAATAAGGGTTTTCTTGAAACAACCTCATGTTGTTTTTTCAGTAGTTTTTGAATTTCAATTGGCGTTTTTTCCTTTCAGAAAACAAGTCGCGTTACAACAGTTTGGAGTAAATGGTTTTAAGAATCTAGCACTATTTTTTGGGGCTATTGAACCAGAAAAGAACACACTTATATTAAAGTCCTGTTTCTAAAAACATCTTCTGTTGGAGTATGAATCTAAAACCTTGTAAAGAGCACAACTGTCCCGTTTGTCTAGAATCATGCATGACGAAGTGAGCGAGACGGAAAACATCCGGAAGAACCTGGCCATCGAGCGAATGATCGTGGAAGGGTGCGAGATCCTCCTCGATACCAGTCAGACCTTTGTCAGACAAGGTGCCCCTGTTTCATTACTTTGAAGATATGTAAAGACATGTAAAGAGTCTGGTCTTTAAAGCCTATTTTGAGTAGTGCAATAAAGTTTCATGCTAATGAAACCTTACTGGCTTATTTAGCACCACTCTTGAAACGTTTCATGAATATCACACTATTTCTAAACTCAGACTCTTTAAATCACTCCTGAGAGACTAGCGAAAACAAAATGCTGACAATGAAACCATTTTCTTTCTACAGCTAGTTGTTCCTCTTCCTGTGTGTCTGTGGGTCGAATGGGCTGGGTATGTTCACACACATGAAGTTTGGCCTGAGACCCCCTCTCCCATTATATCTTGGCATGGGCACTAATCTGAGGAAATACCCAAGCGTAATCTCATGTACAGTTACTTTGTTCATATTGGGAAGGCAGTCTGTCAATACAGTTAAGGTCAGGATGAGTTATAAGGGATTTTATTTTATAATCTGATTCAAAGTGAAATCCCAGATCAGACATGTTCAAACACAACTGGAACCACCAGTCTCGGCAGGTCTGTATGTTCAAAAGAGAACTAATCATCTTCCCATGCATTCCCCCATGCAGGTTCTCTCATCCAAATACCAATGAGTGAAAAGGGGAAAATCACCAGAGGGAGGCTGGGGTCCCTGTCTCTCAAGAAGGAAGGGGAAAGGCAGTGCTTTCTGTTCTCCAAACATTTAATCATCTGTACCAGAGGATCGGGAGGGAAACTCCATTTAACAAAGGTACCTACCAGGTTAATTTTTTGAAAAGAGAAAACTTTTCTAAAACTATAATTAAACAGCTAAATAATATAATTCACTCTCCTAGGCACTCTTTAGTGTCAGTTTTGTAACATTAAAGGTAATATTTTGTCTCCAAAAAAGTTAAAAAAAGGCTTGTGTAAAGTCAAGAGTGAACACATATATACATGAGCGTATAATATGGGAGGAGTTCTAGAATTTGCATAAATTACCGTATACATTAGTGTAACTGGACAAAGGCTGGGCATGAACCGCCCACTACTCTCTCCATAAGTGACCGTTTAAACCACTGTACAGTTTGAACAAGAAGTTACAGAGATCGGAGAAAATTGCTTTTAAAAACATTCAATGTGTCCGAAGTTAAAGCACGAATTCCGAAACATGCCGAACATCAAGGGCTTATTCAGTTGACATCTTGTGTGTAGGAGGACTGAGCTGCTTCTCTGTTTGTTTTGTTACATCGCCAGTTTTATTTTCACGAAAACAATGTTCACTTGACTTTAACTTTTTATCACATAATAAGTATTAACGCATCCCTTTCTTATGGGCTTTTAGAACGGAGTGATGTCACTCATTGACTGCACCTTGATGGAGGAGCCAGAGGGCACCGATGAGGAGTGTAAGTGTGCAGAATGCGAGCACTTTATTCACGAATGCTGATGTCATACGAGGAGGGCTCCTTTTGATTTGACAATGTTCCCTTTGCTTTTTAAACCAGGATGTTATGCAGTTTTTCCACACTTTCCTAAACTTTCCAGATAGAAAATGCAGTAGATGTATTATTTTTCTCTGTTTTTGCTGCTTCTTCTTCTAAAGCAAAACCAGACAAATCCGGACAAGACATGGAGCACTTGGACTTCAAAATCGTTGTCGAACCAAAAGACACGCAGTCGTTCACTGTCATCCTGGTGGCGTCCTCACGTCAAGAGAAATCCGCGTGGACAAGCGATATCAGCCAGGCAAGCTCAGAAAGATATGTGTTTATTTATGAGCTGTACCCAGAATTAGAGAATGATTTTAAAATGCAATCTGTGTATCGCTGAAGCTTTACATGTCCAAAGTAATTGTCCCTTGTATTTATTTTATCTAGTGCATAGACAATATCAGATGCAATGGTTTGATGATGAATGCATTCGAAGAAAACTCAAAAGTGACAGTTCCACAGATGATCAAGTAAGTGTTAAAAACTATTTAGTTTTTCTCACAATAAAGAGGTTGTATACTGTTGTATAGAGACATGTTTTATATATCTACGTCTTTCATGCACGGTCAATGAAGGAGCATCATCAGCGGTGCAGTTCGGATGGGGCAGCGTCTCTCTTGTTTAAAGGTTGTGTTTTGTTTTTTAACAGTGCAGTTCAGATGGGGCAGCGTCTCTCTTGTTTAAAGGTTGTGTTTTGTTTTTTAACAGTGCAGTTCGGATGGGGCAGCGTCTCTCTTGTTTAAAGGTTGTGTTTTGTTTTTTAACAGTGCAGTTCGGATGGGGCAGCGTCTCTCTTGTTTAAAGGTTGTGTTTTGTTTTTTAACAGTGCAGTTCGGATGGGGCAGCGTCTCTCTTGTTTAAAGGTTGTGTTTTGTTTTTAACAGTGCAGTTCGGATGGGGCAGCGTCTCTCTTGTTTAAAGGTTGTGTTTTGTTTTTTAACAGTGCAGTTCGGATGGGGCAGCGTCTCTCTTGTTTAAAGGTTGTGTTTTGTTTTTTAACAGTGCAGTTCAGATGGGGCAGCGTCTCTCTTGTTTAAAGGTTGTGTTTTGTTTTTTAACAGTGCAGTTCGGATGGGGCAGCGTCTCTCTTGTTTAAAGGTTGTGTTTTGTTTTTTAACAGTGCAGTTCAGATGGGGCAGCGTCTCTCTTGTTTAAAGGTTGTGTTTTGTTTTTTAACAGTGCAGTTCGGATGGGGCAGCGTCTCTCTTGTTTAAAGGTTGTGTTTTGTTTTTTAACAGTGCAGTTCGGATGGGGCAGCGTCTCTCTTGTTTAAAGGTTGTGTTTTGTTTTTTAACAGTGCAGTTCGGATGGGGCAGCGTCTCTCTTGTTTAAAGGTTGTGTTTTGTTTTTTAACAGTGCAGTTCGGATGGGGCAGCGTCTCTCTTGTTTAAAGGTTGTGTTTTGTTTTTTAACAGTGCAGTTCAGATGGGGCAGCGTCTCTCTTGTTTAAAGGTTGTGTTTTGTTTTTAACAGTGCAGTTCAGATGGGGCAGCGTCTCTCTTGTTTAAAGGTTGTGTTTTGTTTTTAACAGTGCAGTTCGGATGGGGCAGCGTCTCTCTTGTTTAAAGGTTGTGTTTTGTTTTTTAACAGTGCAGTTCAGATGGGGCAGCGTCTCTCTTGTTTAAAGGTTGTGTTTTGTTTTTTAACAGTGCAGTTCAGATGGGGCAGCGTCTCTCTTGTTTAAAGGTTGTGTTTTGTTTTTTAACAGTGCAGTTCGGATGGGGCAGCGTCTCTCTTGTTTAAAGGTTGTGTTTTGTTTTTTAACAGTGCAGTTCAGATGGGGCAGCGTCTCTCTTGTTTAAAGGTTGTGTTTTGTTTTTTAACAGTGCAGTTCGGATGGGGCAGCGTCTCTCTTGTTTAAAGGTTGTGTTTTGTTTTTTAACAGTGCAGTTCGGATGGGGCAGCGTCTCTCTTGTTTAAAGGTTGTGTTTTGTTTTTTAACAGTGCAGTTCAGATGGGGCAGCGTCTCTCTTGTTTAAAGGTTGTGTTTTGTTTTTAACAGTGCAGTTCAGATGGGGCAGCGTCTCTCTTGTTTAAAGGTTGTGTTTTGTTTTTTAACAGTGCAGTTCGGATGGGGCAGCGTCTCTCTTGTTTAAAGGTTGTGTTTTGTTTTTTAACAGTGCAGTTCAGATGGGGCAGCGTCTCTCTTGTTTAAAGGTTGTGTTTTGTTTTTAACAGTGCAGTTCGGATGGGGCAGCGTCTCTCTTGTTTAAAGGTTGTGTTTTGTTTTTTAACAGTGCAGTTCAGATGGGGCAGCGTCTCTCTTGTTTAAAGGTTGTGTTTTGTTTTTTAACAGTGCAGTTCGGATGGGGCAGCGTCTCTCTTGTTTAAAGGTTGTGTTTTGTTTTTTAACAGTGCAGTTCAGATGGGGCAGCGTCTCTCTTGTTTAAAGGTTGTGTTTTGTTTTTTAACAGTGCAGTTCGGATGGGGCAGCGTCTCTCTTGTTTAAAGGTTGTGTTTTGTTTTTAACAGTGCAGTTCAGATGGGGCAGCGTCTCTCTTGTTTAAAGGTTGTGTTTTGTTTTTTAACAGTGCAGTTCGGATGGGGCAGCGTCTCTCTTGTTTAAAGGTTGTGTTTTGTTTTTTAACAGTGCAGTTCAGATGGGGCAGCGTCTCTCTTGTTTAAAGGTTGTGTTTTGTTTTTTAACAGTGCAGTTCAGATGGGGCAGCGTCTCTCTTGTTTAAAGGTTGTGTTTTGTTTTTTAACAGTGCAGTTCGGATGGGGCAGCGTCTCTCTTGTTTAAAGGTTGTGTTTTGTTTTTTAACAGTGCAGTTCGGATGGGGCAGCGTCTCTCTTGTTTAAAGGTTGTGTTTTGTTTTTTAACAGTGCAGTTCGGATGGGGCAGCGTCTCTCTTGTTTAAAGGTTGTGTTTTGTTTTTTAACAGTGCAGTTCAGATGGGGCAGCGTCTCTCTTGTTTAAAGGTTGTGTTTTGTTTTTTAACAGTGCAGTTCAGATGGGGCAGCGTCTCTCTTGTTTAAAGGTTGTGTTTTGTTTTTTAACAGTGCAGTTCAGATGGGGCAGCGTCTCTCTTGTTTAAAGGTTGTGTTTTGTTTTTTAACAGTGCAGTTCAGATGGGGCAGCGTCTCTCTTGTTTAAAGGTTGTGTTTTGTTTTTTAACAGTGCAGTTCAGATGGGGCAGCGTCTCTCTTGTTTAAAGGTTGTGTTTTGTTTTTTAACAGTGCAGTTCGGATGGGGCAGCGTCTCTCTTGTTTAAAGGTTGTGTTTTGTTTTTTAACAGTGCAGTTCAGATGGGGCAGCGTCTCTCTTGTTTAAAGGTTGTGTTTTGTTTTTTAACAGTGCAGTTCGGATGGGGCAGCGTCTCTCTTGTTTAAAGGTTGTGTTTTGTTTTTAACAGTGCAGTTCGGATGGGGCAGCGTCTCTCTTGTTTAAAGGTTGTGTTTTGTTTTTAACAGTGCAGTTCGGATGGGGCAGCGTCTCTCTTGTTTAAAGGTTGTGTTTTGTTTTTTAACAGTGCAGTTCAGATGGGGCAGCGTCCCTCTTGTTTAAAGGTTGTGTTTTGTTTTTAACAGTGCAGTTCAGATGGGGCAGCGTCTCTCTTGTTTAAAGGTTGTGTTTTGTTTT